>NW_015661988.1:128653-143465 GCF_001515625.1 Sinocyclocheilus rhinocerous | reverse complement strand
ACACACACACGGAGTGTTTGTTCCCCGAGTAGCCCCAATTTTAATAGAATGGAGAACTTGAATAACTGACTGAATAATCCATTAATCAAATTGTTGCTTGCTGTTGCTTAAATTTTAGTTGATTCTTTAAAATGTTAATACAATGTTAAACAATTTTAATAGTTTTAAATGAATTAAAATGAATTAACACAGTAGATTGTTCTTCCTGTGTACAGAAAGAAATTATTTTTCCTGATATTGAAATATACATTTCCTTATTGAGATTTCTGTACTTGTCATTTTTTTCATAAAGCTTTTTAAAAATTGGTGATATTGTGTTTGGCATGCATAAAGTATGGTGAATATAGGCTTTTTTAGGCCTAATACATATGTCCCAGATTTACAAAGTGACCTGTCCCAGATTATCAAATTCAGGCAGATTTTTTTTTTTGGCACAAAAAACACTAATAGGTGTGGCATGTCTCCTCTGGGTATAATATCAACATTCTTTCTTCTGGTGTGGTTAGAAAACATTTTAGGGATTTCAGAAAAGTCTAATGTGTTGATCTAATGTGTTAGATAGATATCGAATTAAATCGCAGAAGTCAAAATTGCAAAAAATGTCCCAGATTACCCGAATTCACCCTATTATGTAATGAAATGACACACTGCATCTGACAAGAAAGTCATATGGGTTGGGTTTTGTCCAGCTCAGCAGGAACAAGATGTGGCTATAATATAGGGCAACTATTTTAGGAATGTGAAAATAAAAAGTCCTGTATTATATAGAGGTTTCATTGACCCACGGCAAGGTCAGCGCTCTGTGCAGCTTCTGATTTAATAGATCTGAAATGAAATCCCTCCTTTGGTCAGTATGTATGTGCGGCGTTATGAATTCTTGTGCAATAATTCCTCTTGTCATAGGGTACTCAAGTTGAATATGGACTACGAAAGACCCAATGTTGAGACCATCAAGTGTGTTGTTGTTGGAGACAATGCCGTGGGGAAGACTCGCCTTATTTGTGCCCGGGCCTGCAACACTACTCTGACCCAGTACCAACTGTTGGCCACCCATGTACCCACCGTCTGGGCCATCGACCAGTACAGAGTCTGTCAAGAGGTAAATCATTTCTCAATTTAATTTATCTTGCCGTTATCATGGCATTATGTCAGGCCTATGGCTGGAAATAATGAGCGCATGATACCCAGATTTGTTTCCGTCAGGATTCATTTAAGTTTCAGCCGGCGGAAGGAAAACAGATTAAAGAAAAAGATCAAATACGCCTGTGGTGTTCTTTGCTCTGGGGCAGGGGTGCTACTTTAAAAGCCGAATTAATGCTATGACTCCTCACAGGTCTTAGAACGTTCCAGAGACGTTGTGGATGACGTAAGTGTGTCCCTCCGGCTATGGGACACCTTTGGAGACCATCACAAAGACAGACGCTTCGCCTACGGGAGGTACAAATAAATTCTGTTTGATTTGCACTTTCTGTGTAATAGTGGGGCAAGCTTAAAAGCATAGTTCCCCCCAAAATGAAAATGTTATTATTCATTCACCCTCTTGCCATTCCAAACCCATAGGACTTTCTTCCAGGGAACTCGAAAAGAAAAGTGTAGTAGAATGTTCATGCTGCTCTTCTCCATATAATGGAAGTAAATGGTGACCAAAGGTGACTAAGCTAAAAAGGACAAAATTCAACTTAAGTTTTATAAAGCCATACAATACAATTAAATCACTCAGATAATTAATATTCAAATAAATATTTTTTAAACTTAATGCTTCTTGGTCAGTTTATGTCTTGTATGGTCCATGTACATTGCATTTATTTGTTTTTTTATTTAATACTGAAAACAGAACAATGAGAAAATGTCCTTTTTGTTTAAAAAAAATCAAAAGAAGATGATTGATTGATGAAACTTGATTTTTTATTTTTACATTCAAGGGCAGGAAATGAATAAATAGCTTGAATATTTAATTTCAATTCAATATCGACATCTGGGCGGGCATAAAATGGCCCTTTTCGCTGATTGGTCAACCAAAGATCAACTTCATCAGTGCCATCATCAGTTCTTCTTCAGTTCTGTGCAACAGGATAACTGTCACCAAATATTCAATAATAATGCATTGAATATTCAAGCTTTTTATCCATTTTAAAGCTGTTTTTTTTTTTTTTTTTTTTTTTAATTGAGAAACGAAAAACATAGCATTTTCAAATGTTTCTGCTTTCAATAAAAAAACTAAAACAAAAACAAAAAAACTATTGAACACAAAGTACACAGACCCTTCTTGTGTGTCACATGACCAATCACGACTAATTTAAATATGTGCATTTTCAAAGCTATTGTATGCCTTCAGAAGACTTGCGTCACATTGTATTGACTTTTGTGATACTTTTGTTGGTCACCATTCACTTTCATTATATAAAAAAAGGAGTGTGAACATTATTCAAAGCATCTTCTTTTGTGTTCCTCAAAAAATAGATATATAATATAATAGGGTTGCAAAAAGATGGAAAATTTCCAGTAAATTATGGAAACATTCCAGAAATTGTGGAAACTTTCCAGGATTTTTTGGAATATTCCAGGGATTTTTGGAAAGTTTCCGGAAATGTTCCACCCATTTGCAACCCTAACTGTATATAGTCATAAAAGTTTGAAAGAAAATGTGAGTCAGAATTACTGAACTATGCCTTTAATTCATTTTCACATTATATTCATTTAATTATTATGGCAATCAATGTGACTCAGATTAAACTACGAATTTGAAAATAACATAAATATGAGGGTATGCATGAGAAAATTTTACAGTGCTCTCTGGATAATATCTCAACAAATTACCAGAGAAAATCTTAATTGCTTCTTCGATTCACAAGTGCCACCGCTTTACTGAACAGAAAGACAGGAAGCATCCTGCCATCAGATGCTTTCATCATTTGCTCTGACATCAGACACTGAGCTATTTGCAACTGAATGCATGCCGAACATGACAGCTGAACACTGTTATGTTAACTCATGGCCATTTTGTGTCAAGCACTTGTTTAATGAGGTCTTTGCGTTTATCACACGCTCACTGCTTTTATGCTTTCTTTTCTGGCATTTTCAGTGCAGGATAAACAAAACATTCTCATTTTGGTATGAGTTTGTAGTGGCGGTAACATAACATCAATTATGTTATGTTCACAGATGTATTTATTTACCGGAATTTTAGAATGCATAGCATGCAGCATTCATGTTCATATTGTTGCTACTTCATTCGGGGTCATTTTGTTTATCTGTTAATAAAACAATTACTGGCCAGTTTTACAGATAGAGTTTGTTTGGTGTTATCAGTCATGCATAATATGTCAAACCCAATTTACTTATTTATTTTAAGAAATTGTTCATAATTTTTAGAAATAGATGGTAGAAACATCTTGATTTATAATGGTAAAAACCTAGGCTGTCTCAATCCACTCCATACTTCACTAGTAGTGCACTGTCCAGTGAATGAAAATGCACTGAAATGTTTGCTCCCTTAAAATTCCCAGAATGCACCATAAGCATGAGCTGATGATAATATTTACTTAACGTGGCCAGAAATAATAGCAGAAGAATATTGCTCACGGCTTGTTATACAGCAATGTTTTTGCTACCGGTTATATTTTATCGAGTGACCTTGTCATGTCAAAGGTCATTTAGTCATCAGTGTTCCAATGCTTAATGGATTGTTAGCACCCAAATTTATGTTCGTGATTCACACCAGCTAGGGAGGGGAATGAGACACTCAAAGAATCCCTGTTAGAAGAAATGATGTTCTTGCAGTGTTCAGTTCTTATGTCCTTTTGGAGTTGTTTAACAGATGGTGTTCAACAGCATAAGTATTACCTAATTCTTCCCTCTGACAGTCTGAAGGGGAACCTAAAGACCCTACCAGAGAGAGAATATTTTGTGATTTAGCACTAGACCAATCCCAATCCAGATACTCTAGACTATTTCAATCAGATACACTTGACTTGTTGTCTGGAGAGCATGCCTTGCTCTCTGATTTTGGGCCAGTCATGTTCAATAGAATTATATTTTTCGTCCTCCCTGCTTTATTGCATTCTAAAAATAAAACCAGGGCACTGAGGTCTGGAGTCATAAAGCTTGGCTCGTACTCAAATCATGACCCCTAGATGTTCGCTAGGCATCTTACTCAGGGCTTCGATGTGTGACTGGCATACTCTGTTGTCCTTAGGAGTAACCTATAATTTTACAGGAACGAGATTGCAAGGTTCTGCACCTCTCTGAACCTGTACTTACCAAAGAGAAGAGATAAGAAGTGTGTGTTCTGCTTTATGAGCATAGGCTAAGAGTAGGGGTGGGCAGGTTGGAGTATTTAATATCGTCGTATCAATAACATAATATATATAAATTAGCTGACATTGCTGACGGTGGGAAAATACAACCTTTACCGCAATAAGTCTATGTGAGTCTATGTGAGTTTACCTAAAGGAGACCAAGATTTTGCATGGATGTAGCAATTTTACAAATGACTCCTTCTGATAATGTGTTTTATTTGATTGCTAATTAATGACGTGTTGAGTGTTGTACTCCCTGGATTGATGTAAGGTTATTAAAGATAATTGCTGCTTATATGCTGATTTGCTCTCATTTATTCAGGTTGGGGGGAGGTATTGTCGAGTTATTGAGCGGGCAATTGCAACCACACCGGCTTTCCAAAAGATTCTTTAGCCCAAATAAATGATACATGTTTTACCAGAAGTGCATTGATTCTGGCTTAACATCAAACAGGCTTTTCTCTAGAGCGCTAGGGTGATCTGCCAAGAGCCCCATTTTGACCCGAGATTAGTTTAGTTTTCAGCAAACCATTATAGAGGACAGGATAGGCTTTAGCCTAGCAATCACTGGGACCATGCAGTGCCATATCAAAGCATTCAGATATCTTTAACTTCAAAAGCTGCTTGATATCAGACTCTGGTTTACTGTCCCATTGGACTTATATTGTCATTATAGACTCTGGCATTAATGTTGTTCTTCTTCAGACAGATTTCCCTGAACTGTTGTTGACTACAAAGGCAAATTATTATGTAGCTTTGTTCTGTGCCTCTTTTTGTTTTTAGGGCTCCTATGATCTTTATGCAAGCCCGTGAAACATAAGAGAGACACTGTAAGTCCTCAAGCCTGCTAGCATCTCCATAATTCTCTGCATTACCAACTGTGTGGTGTGGTAGCTGAGACCTTTGCTTGCCCAGTCAGCAAGAAATGCACGATTCCTTTTGTGGACCATGGCAAACGGGTGATCGTACATTATTCACTTACTTGTGTGGTGACAGGTGTTGCCCCCCCCCCCCTCCCCAGGATAGACTTTGTACTAATCTTGCTACAGGAAGGTATGCCAGCAGTGCACCAGAATGTCTGCATGTCATCTTCTTTGTGCTTTTGTTTCATCTGTTTTGTTGATCATGTTTGTTCTAGTCCTCGCAGAGGCAGCCAAAAAACAACAACAACAACAAAAAGCATTGCCGAAGGAGTTTGTGGTCTCTGGCATTAGACGTGTGTAAATCAAAGGCAATCTTTTTGCGTGCTGTCAATGGGTCAGTGTCAGGCTGGCATTGAGATTGCAGGTTTTGCATGTCCACCAAACACTCAAGGACTGTCGTGTTGCTACGAATACCACTTGGCACCATTTGACAATCTTGGCTTAAAATCCCATTAGCATGCGTGTTACATGGTGTCTTGCCCTGTGTTGTTAAACAGATGAGTTTTCATTGGACAGTTACTTGATTTACTTCTCAACTTTCACTCTCGAAGGTCTGACGTCGTGGTTCTCTGCTTTTCCATCGCCAATCCCAACTCCCTACACCATGTTAAAACCATGTGGTACCTTGAGATCAAGCACTTCTGTCCACGCACACCTGTCATCTTGGTCGGTTGCCAGCTGGACTTGCGCTACGCTGACCTGGAGGCAGTCAATCGAGCTAGGCGACCATTATCAAGGTACTGGTAACTAAAGTCCCCCGTCCCTTTAAACCCAAAAAGTTGGAACTTGGATATTCCTTTAAAATTCATCTCCCAGAGGTAATCCTCTTACTAGGTGTGCTGTTATATTAACACAAGACTTGATTGTATTTATTTGTCTCTCACAGACCCATTAAACCAGGAGATATTTTGCCTCCAGAGAGTGGAAGGGAGGTCGCCAAAGAGCTTGGCATCCCATACTATGAGACAAGTGTTTTCGACCAGTTTGGCATCAAGGATATCTTTGATAATGCCATCCGAGCTGCCCTCATCTCCAGACGCCACCTACAATTCTGGAAGTCCCACTTGAGGAAGGTCCAAAAGCCACTGTTGCAGGCACCATTTTTGCCACCCAAAGCCCCTCCACCACTCATTAAGATTCCAGAGTGCCCAATCAAAAACCGGGATGGCCCGAGGCAGCTTCTTGAGAGCCCCCTGTGCGTTGATGTTATGTTTGTCATTCAGGAACACATCCAATTGTTTGCCCACAGGATCTACCTGTCTACCTCGTCCTCCAAATTCTTCGACCTCTTTCAGATGGACTTCTCCGATGAGTCCCAGTGCTTGGTGGTAACTGAGCGTCACGGGCGGGATCAACTGATGCGCACCCTAAGCCTGGACACGGAAGAGGACATCATGGTTCTCCCCAATCTTTCGCCTTGCTCGCTCAGGGCATCCAAGAGTGACGGAACCCTCAAGATGATGAGTTTCAGTGGAATGCACTGGCGCACCAAGCTGTCTCTGGCCTCTTGGAGCAAGGCCTTCCATAGCATCCACAAGGAGAACATGATCAATCCTGTCACGGGTGCGCCAGCTCTTATGACTATCGTCAAGATGGATCATTCCATCCACCATGGACCGTTCAGTGCTGTCCTACGCTTCCTCTACACTGGTGAGCTGGATGAGAAGGAGAAGGACCTGATGAAGATCGCCCAGATTGCAGAGATCCTAGAAGTGTTTGATCTTAGGATGATGGTGGAGAACATCATGAACAATGAGGGCTTCATGAATCAAGAGATCACAAAAGCGTTCCATGTGAGAAAGGCCAACCGAATCAAAGAGTGTCTCACCAAGAATAACTTCACAGGTATTGAGGAACCCAGATGTGTTTATGTTATCTTCGAATGAGAAAGAAGCACAGTCTCTTTAAAATGATTTGCTGCAACATCTGAAATATGCTCATGCTAGTTGAAACATGCAATAAGTGATATCTTTGTAAAATGCAGTTTCTCATGCTGTTTTGGACTCTCTTTGCAGATGTGGTGTTCAGGTTGGATGATGGCACCATTAATGCCCACAAACCACTGCTGATCTCTAGCTGTGACTGGATGGCTGCCTTATTTGGGGGCTCTTTCATGGAGAGTGCAAATGACGAGGTGAGTGTGAAAACAATGTTTGATGAGCTCCAGTTAGGGCACTGAAAAGGCTACAGAACAACTTTATTTTGTCTTAAGCATTAATGAGTATGCCAGTTCTCAAGCAGATGGTACAAGGTCACACCGCACAGACATTTACATGCGCTTACATACTCAAATAGATGCGCACTGACACATTTTACAGACACTGGCTTGCCAACAAATTGCATCAAATTCTTGAATAACTAAAATAGTCTAGTTCTTGTGTCTCTAAGTGACGTTTTTTCTGCAGTGATGAATGATCCGTCAGCTCTCATGACCTTTTTGGAGTGCATGATGTTTGTCTTACAAGACTTTTTATTCACAATATAGCAGGGTTATTACATTTTTGAAAATGTCATTCATTTGTATTTTGTTTTGCATTGATTTTCAATTTCAGTTTAGCTGTAGTAATTGTTTATTCAGGACTTCTTTTTTTTTTTTCTTTTTTTCTTTGGAAATTTTGTTTCAGTATTAGATCTAGTTTCCAAAAGTCATTTTCCCTATTTTGAGATTTATGGAGTTTTTGTATATATTTTAGTGCACATTTATATTGTTACATATTGTTGTTTTTTTAAGTATCACAGTTTTTTACAATATTTAAAAAATATATTTGTTGTCTAGTTTTTGTCTTTGTAATCATTTTTATTAATGATAATAACCTTATAGTACAGTTAACTTCATATATTTTTCCATTTATAGCCATTTACATGCATAATCCATAATTAATGAGCTGAGTTGCACAATCGATAAAGGTACTTCCTGCTGTTTGAAGCAAACATTATGCTTTTTGCTAATTTCACTGCTGCCACATGCACACTTAATCCTGTTTCCACTGTCCAAATAGATGCTTTCATCTGTGGCACTGTTCATTAATTTCTTCCTTAACAGGTGGAATAAAGCAGACAGAGTTTCCTCCCTAAGGAGGAAAAGCAGACGTCATTCAGAGACAGTGATCTGTTTTCCTCTACAGCTAATCTTTGCACAAGGGACTCTGTGTTTTTTTTTTTTTTTTGCCTTACTGCTCTGACATTTCATGAAAGTGTAACAATTGGCACAGCTATATTTTAGACCGCGTCCTACTTTCAGACTTAAGTCCACACTCCACAGTGCTTGCTGAAATCCGTGAGAGCATGCCTCTTTTTCTTACACTCTCTTTTGGAGTGGTTAGACTACCCCGGCAAAACACAGCAATCTAATGTGCTTGCCCTTGAAGAGTATTATGTAATGAGTTACGTAGCAGCATCTATCTGCGTGTTCTGCCCAAATGTGCTTAGTAATGCTGGACTGCTGGTGAGCCGGCCATCAGTTTCATAGAGAGCTGACCAGAGTCTGTTAAATACACAATACTTTTTAATGGTTGAATTAAAATCTATCAAAAAATAATTTGAGTTTTACACTTCTTAATCATGTATAAATCCTATGAAAATCAACATAAAATTAAAAAGGGCCCTATTTACATTTTAATACACATTACTTAACTTAAGTATTCATTCATCTGTGCATGTTATTCCGGAAAAAAAAGGTCTGTATGTGCAATTTTTTATTAAAACAATTTCAGAAATAAAATAACATTATTATATACACCATTGGTAAAAACTAAAAGTTCAGAATTATGATTTTTTTTTTTTGATTTTGAAAGCAGTCACCAAGTTCACCAAGGCTGCATTTATTTGATTGAAAATTCAGGAAAAACAGTTATATTGTGAAATATCATTATAATTTAAAATGGTTTTCTATTTAAATATATTTTAAAATTTGATTTATTCTTGTGATGCAAAGCCGAATTTTCAGCATCATTACTCCAGTCTTCAAGGTCACATGATCATTCAGAAATCATTTTAATATGCTGATTTGGTGCTCAATTATTAATAATGGTTCTTATTATTATAAATGTTGAAAACCGTAAATGCTGCTTATGTGGAAACCATCATATTTTTTTCAGGATTCTTTTATGAATTTATTTGAAATACAAATCTTTTACTACATTATAAATGGCTTTATTGTTACTTTGTGTTTTTCTGTATTTTAATCAAATAAATGCAGCCTTGAAGAGGATTCAAAAAAAAAAAATCTTTTGACTTTTGACCGTTAATGTGTGTATTATATTATATGCTTACCAAGGGAAAAAAATAAGTTTCATCCGGTAACTTTGTCAAAATCAACTGGTTTTATTCATAAAATGTATGTCAAATTTAGGTCAAAATGTTATGTACAGTAGTCTAATTACACTATTTGATTGTATTTCAATCAAATAGTGTACAGTAGTAGATTAAATTAACCTGACAAATTGGTTTAGACTGAGTAAAAACAAATCTTTAGGGTAACATCTGCAGGTTAAAACAGGTTTTTTGTGCAACGTATAACTTGCTCTACTTCTTAACCGATTTTCCTCTTTGATAGATCTTAACAAGTCCTCTTATTTTTCAACCTCTCCAACAACCTGTCATATACAGATGCCCACGAAATCAATTCCAAGAGGATAAAATCAAGTCTTGTTCTACATTTTATCCCACCGATTTCCTATTTCCCTCAGAATTATTGTCACATTTCAGAAGGAAATGGATTGTAAACTATTTCACGCTGACGCTGACAGAACCAGATGGAATTGAAGAAATTGATTGTTTGAAGAATAATGACGCACGTACATGTGTGTTGCCAGGTCTCATTCCCCAACACCAGCAGGGTATGTATGCAGGCAGTGCTGGAGTATCTCTACACCAATCAGCTGTCGCCCATGGCAGACCTGGACCCAATGGAGCTAATCGCCCTGGCCAACAGACTGTGCCTTCCACGGCTCATCGCCCTGACAGGTGAGCTCTCTGCCAACGCCCCGCCACACGCTCCGAATGACACACAAAACAACACACGCGTTCCTCAAGCACAGGGCTGAGCTGTTCGGCCACCTCGGATCTAAAGCAAACAGGCCTTTTAGCCCTTTTATTCTGTGTTGCTTAGCAACGAGCAATGTCAAGGTGCCAAATAAAAGAGAACATCTCCGCGGAGCTTTGTGTGGCACACACTACAATCTGTCCGGCGGACGTCATCTAATGACGTGGTGGTGACAGGCTGAAATTTATCTGTGACTCCAGATGCAGCTATTTACCTCCGGTTTTGCGTAGCCTGCACCGTCCCTGAGGAAAAAAGATTTTCTTTTTTTGTGAGTCAGTTTATTTACAGTCTGCATGAGTAATAAAGCATCATGAAATATCATACTGTGTAAATAGCTTTGCTTAAAATACCCTTGCACACAAAATACACCATTTTCTTTTAGGTTTAAAGTAAATAAAACAAGATTATTAGAGCATTTTTGTTACAAGAACATACTATTTCAGTCTTTCTACTTCAAAATTTGTAATTAATGACAGAATTTTAATTTTGGGGTGAACTAACCCTTTAATTTGGTGTTACTTGCTGTTTCTTCATAATTATTTGTGAAATTTACTAGCAATTTCTGAAAATGAGTGAAAACTGTTTCTACACCAATTTTTTCAGCTCATCTAAATGTGCCTTCTGTTTAACAGATGTTTTCTCTCCTCAGAGCAATACGCTGTGAGTGAGTTCTTAAAAGCATCTAAAGATGGACAGGATATCGATGGAGAGGTACTCACCTATCTAGAGCTTGCTCAGGTAAATCGATCTTTTGTTATTAAAATGGATAATTGACAGTGGATAAAAGTGTCAGCTAAATGTATACATTCAAATATTAGTGATTATATTGTAATGTAAATGTTAGTGCTAATTAATCACATAGGTTTGATGTGGTGAGTGGCGATTAATCGACCCTAATGATAAAACATTTGATCGTACATATCTCTACACTCTAAATAACAAATACAATACAATACAAATGCATGTTATAATCTTCATTCAAATGACCTGTTATATCTTAATGTTCCTCGGGTCCTAGCAGAGCTCATTATAATGCTTCTTTTGCTTGGAATAATCTACAAAATAATTGAATGCTGATCATACTCCCATCATTTTAACAGATTCTGTGCTTTATTCTCCTGATAAATTGTTGTTGTGATTCATGATTATGTTGTATTGTGTTTGATGCTGTAAATTTTGTATTTTTTTGTTATTTGTTGCTGCCCTCTTGGCCAGGTCATGCTTGTAAAGGAGATTTTTTATCGCAATGAGTTTTTAACCTGGTTAGATAAAGAAACTGAATGAATTTGAATCAGTATAAATGAAATATATTCTAATAATATTTGTTTATTGGCATCTTTTTTGCTGAGTATGGCACGGAGGGCATGTACTGTAATTAGTGTTACATGTTCATGCTAAAAAACATTAGTGTAGCCTCATGAAGTAAAAATAGATATTGAAATAGTTGTGATAATTATTTTTAAAGCGTTCATCATTCCATATTAAACTGATAAATAATCTCAAGAAAATGTTTTGTGTGTGTGTATTTTTCCTAGCCCTAGTAAATATATATATATATATATATATGTGTGTATTTTTCCTAGCGCTAGTAAATATATATATATATATATATATATATATATATATATTACACATACAATTAAAGAAATGACTGGCAACATTAGTTGCAAATAGAGTACTGTAAACAAACAGAACCAGGTTCAATGATTTAAACTGTAATTTAACAGCATTCAAAACACAGGATGTTTCCTGTAAACATCCAGTGTCTCTACAATAAAATCAACCATGATTTTACAGATGAATAATCTGTAACCGTAATATCTGTAAATATCTGGCATTCTGTATGACTGTAATTACAATATGCAATTTATCTGATGCTTTCATACAAAGCTACTTACAATAAACCTATTGCAGTTTTGGTTGAAGTGTTTGAAGTGTTACAAGTCACAATATGTTGGTGCCATTTCATCTTCCTTTGAGCCTACTGTACAGTAACCTTCAAAGTTTTGACAGTAGCTGTGAGAATTCATAGTAAAATACAATATATCGTTTCAGAATACAAGATGACAGCCTTTGTTTACTGTGATCATATTCCAGTATTTAGACTAAATACATACAAACGTTAACGTCTTGTTTTTTATTCTCTTGTTTTGATGACAGTTCCATAATGCTAATCAACTCGCTGCCTGGTGTTTACACCACATCTGCACCCATTACAACAGGATATGTGCCAATTACCGCAAAGAGATCAAGTCGAAATCAGCAGGTAAATGCATTTCCTGAACAGTTATGAGACAGATGCAAACCGTCACCATTGGAACTGCACGATTTAAAGCACCTGTAGTAACATTTAACTTTGCTTCATTACATAGAAGTAGCTATGATGAGTACATATGAGTCTTTAAGAGTGTCCTTTTAAAGAGATAGTTCACCCAAAAATTAAATCCACAAAATAAATTAATAAATAAAAAATAAATACAAGTTAATAAAATTACATAAAATTTAATTTTATATATATATATATATATATATATATATTTAAACACTACTGTATCTGTGGAGAGAGGCTTGCGAGTTTTCTCTCCCAGGGTTTTCAGCACCTAGAGTGGTTATGGGGAATATCTTTTTGCTCTGGAATATGGCGGTCTGAGGGCAGCTATATTCTTGCCTAGATTTTAATAACTAGGTTGGGTTCCCCTTGGCACAATTTCTCGAGTAAGTGCTGAAGTCTTTGTTTAGGAATCTGCTATTCGAGGATAGCTGTGTTCCAGCGCGGAGACCGTATTTAAACACTACTGTATATTGCGATTAAAATATAATATATAACATTAAATAGACATATTTAAAAAAGAAAAAAAAACTTTACTGTAAGGTTCCATTTGTTAGCATTGGTTAACTACATTAGTTAACATGAACTAACAATGAAAAATACATAAACATATATACATTAATAAAGCATTTATTAATCCTAGTAAATATTACTTTCAACATTTACTAATACTAAAAGCAAAAGTTGTATAATTAATTAAATAATTAATAAAAGTTGTATAAATAATGTTAATATTACGTAATGGAAATATAAACATGAATAACATTAAACAGTTGTATTTTTATTAACTAACATTTAAAAAGCTTAATAAATACTGTAACAAATGTACTGCTTATTGTTAGTTAATGCATTAACATCCGTTAAAATGAAACCTTATTGTAACCAAATGGGTTATGGGTTACCAAAAGAAAAAAAAAAGAATAAACTTTAACTATTATTAAAGTGGAAGCAGAAAAGGATAATTTTTTGCAAAATTCTCACACTGCTCTTTTATTAACATTTTGAATTAGATTTTATTTTTAGATTCTGCTTTCACTTTAATTTTAGTTCATTTTGTTTTGTTTTGTCATTTGTATTAGTTCCCCTTCTAGGGAACTCAACGATGCGCCCCCTAGGGGGCACGTTGGGGAATGCAGCCTGCATGACCGGTGTCTGAAGCACGTGTGAAACAATGCCAATCTATTGGCCCACCTGGCCCATGACGTCATAGTCGGGATGCCCGGAAGTATAAAAGGGCACCTGCTAAATACGTCATCCTCTTTGCTGTCTTCAGGAGCCGTCTGTTTGAAGTGCGTGTGAGAGACCAAGGCAGGTGAGCGGTGTGGAAAGTGTGTGCCTCCGTTCCAGAGGTTTCTGGCACTTGAGGACGCGCACAATCTATCTGTCATCTCTTTTTGGTCAGGAGCTTGTGTCGGGGTTTTAAATAGATGGCCCACTTCCGTGGCCTGGGCAATCTTCAGCCTTATCTGAGAGAACTGTTATTCAAGGATAGCTGTGTCCAGCCCTCTTGTGCTATGTCTACTGCTTACATCAGGCTTGATCTCGGACTATGATGTTTGTGTTCGCTCTTTAGCGAGTCATTTACTGATGGGTCTGGATCTCCCTCTTGTGAGATCTTGGTCAATAGCACGGTGATTTGCTAGCCTACTGTGGGACTGACACGGATTGGGGACCTCTTAATATAGCTTTCTGAGGGTGGTTATATTCCAGCCATTGTTTTTGGCAGGTGTCATTGTTTTTTCATAGCTGTCTGAGGATATCTGTGTGCTAGCTCAGTGGCTGCTCCCCTTCCTAGGGTTTTTAAGCAGTGGTCTCTTTGAGCCCTGCGGGGTTGAGATGCCCTTTTTGGGTTATCGGATCCCGCGGATAGCGCTCGAGTCGAGCAGCGCTTTAGGGAATGTGTGCCTCCGTGTTTGGATTCTAACACTTGAGGGTATGTTCTGCTTTCGCGTTTGTCTCGGCGAAGAGCACACGCATTCAGAGTTACGCGCTCATTGTGATGAGTCACGATGTCTAGGCTCCGCTCGCATTTGTTCCTATTCCCGAGGGATACGGAACAGAGCGTTTGTGTCTCGCGGCCCGGTTCCGCCATTGCCACGGCACAGTTATCTCAACTCGCGGTCATTGCTTTGATCTGCGGCATCCGCACACCCTCTCTATACGGGTTGTCAGATGCCACAGACATTGTTGGGTTGTTATGACGATGAAGTGTGAGCAC
>NW_015661988.1:127555-128615 GCF_001515625.1 Sinocyclocheilus rhinocerous | reverse complement strand
TTTCAGCACCTAGAGTGGTTATGGGGAATATCTTTTTGCTCTGGAATATGGCGGTCTGAGGGCAGCTATATTCTAGCCTAGATTTTAATAACTAGGTTGGGTTCCCCTTGGCACAAGTTCTCGAGTAAGTGCTGAAGTCTTTGTTTAGGAATCTGCTATTCGAGGATAGCTGTGTTCTAGTGCGGAGACCGCTTCCCTTTTAGGGTTTTTAGATTGGGGTCTCTGTGAGCCCCTTGCCTGGACTGTGCTGTCTATAAGTAGCGGTCTCTTTGAGCCCTTGCCTAGACAGTGCTATCTCCCCTGCTAGGGTAGTGAGTAGATAGCCCACTCTCTGTGGTCTGGGCAACTCTGCAGGAAGGCTATCTATGCTAGCTGTGTATTGTTTACTTGGGACTGACACGGTTTGGGGTCCTCCTTAGTATAGCCATCTGAGGGTGGTTACATTCCGGCCACTGTGATTGCAGGACGGGCTTACCTGAATACAGCTATCTGAGGCTGGCTGTGCTCTACTTCACTTGCAGTGAGCCCTCTCATGGAGTGGTCCCCTTTCCTAGAGCCTAGCTATCTGAGGATAGCTATGTGCTAGCTCAGTAATCGTTCCCCTGCTTAGGGATTTTAAGTAGCGGTCTTTTGAGCCCTTACCTAGACAGTGCTGTCTCCCCTCTTTGGGTCATAAGTAGACAGCCCACTCTTTGTGGTCTGGGTAGTTTCTGTCAGTCCCCCTTTTTGGTAGCCCTTCCTAGGTACATAGCTATCTGAGGATATCTGTGTGCTAGCTCAGTGGCTGCTCCCCTTCCTAGGGTTTTTAAGCAGTGGTCTCTTTGAGCCCTGCCTAGACAGTGCTATCTCCCCTGCTAGGGTAGTAAGTAGATAGCCCACTCCATGTGGTTTGGGCAGCCCTGTAGGAAGGCTATCTAGGATCTGACGCGGATTGGGGACCTCCTTAGTATAGCCATCTGAGGGTGGTTATATGCCAGCCATTGGTATGGCGGGTTGGGCTTACCTGAATACAGCTATCTGAGGCTAGCTGTGTTCCATTGCGGTTGAGGTGAGCCCTCTT
>NW_015661988.1:126498-127211 GCF_001515625.1 Sinocyclocheilus rhinocerous | reverse complement strand
CTTCTGGTAGCCCTTCCTAGGTGCATAGCTATCTGAGGATATCTGTGTGCTAGCTCAGTGTCTGCTCCCCTTTTTTAGGGTCTTTAAGTAGCGGTCTCTTTGAACCCTTACCTAGACAGTGCTGTCTCCCCTGCTAGGGTTGCAAGTAGACAGCCCACTCTTTGTGGTCTGGGAAGTTTCAGTCGGTTCCCCTTTTGGTAGCCCTTCCTAGGTGCATGGTTATTTGAGGATAGCTATGTGCTAGCTCAGTGATCGCTCCCCTGCTTAGGGATTTTAAGTAGCGGTCTCTTTGAGCCTTTGCCTAGACAGTGCTGTTTCCCTTGCTAGGGTAGTAAGTAAATAGCCCACTCTCTGTGGTCTGGGCAGCTCCGTAGGAACGCTGTCTAGGCTCTGACGCCCTTCGTAAGACCTTAGGGACATAGCTATCTGAGGATATCTTTGTTCTAGCTCAGCAGCTACTCTCTTTACCTGGAATTTAAGTAGCATCTTTTGAGCTCCTCTAGAGGCTTTCTAGTTGACCTCCTCAGTGGTCTTGTGTATCCAGGCTAGTTCTGCTCACATAGCATAGCTATCTGAGAATAGCTGTGCTCTTAACTTGGATGGGATGTTCCCCTTGATCTATTCAGTTTCCCCCGTTTCTGCCAAGTTGCGTGAGCGGCCTGTAGCGTCAGTGGCATGGCCCCTTTCTGAGGAAAGGCTTTGTTTATGTCTGT
>NW_015661988.1:78229-125875 GCF_001515625.1 Sinocyclocheilus rhinocerous | reverse complement strand
TAGCTATGTGCTAGCTCAGTGATCGCTCCCCTGCTTAGGGTTTTAAGTAGCGTTTTTTTTAGCCTTACCTAGACAGTGCTGTCTCCCCTCTTTGGGTTGTAAGTAGACAGCCCACTCTTTGTGGTCTGGGAAGTTTCAGTCGGTTCCCCTTTTGGTAGCCCTTCCTAGGTGCATGGTTATTTGAGGATAGAGCTCAGTGAGCTCAGTGATCGCTCCCCTGCTTAGGGATTTTAAGTAGCGGTCTCTTTGAGCCTTTGCCTTGTTTCCCTTGTTTCCCTTGCTAGGGTAGTAAGTAAATAGCCCACTCTCTGTGGTCTGGGCAGCTCCGTAGGAAGGCTATCTTGGCTACATAGGGACATAGCTATCTGAGGATAGCTGTGTTCCAGCTCAGCAGCTATTTCTCCTTCCAGGATTTAAGTAGCAATGTTTGAGCTCCTCTAGAGGCTTTCTAGTTGACCTCCTCAGTGGTCTTGTGTATCCAGGCTAGTTCTGCTCACATAGCATAGCTATCTGAGAATAGCTGTGCTCTTAACTTGGATGGGATGTTCCCCTTGATCTATTCAGTTTCCCCCGTTTCTGCCAAGTTGCGTGAGCGGCCTGTAGCGTCAGTGGCATGGCCCCTTTCTGAGGAAAGGCTTTGTTTATGTCTGTCACTTCCTTGGTGCTCTCCCACCAGGTAGACAGGCATGCGCCTCAGCACGGCATGATTGGATTTCGTTACCCAATGTGCCCCCTAGGGGGCACAGCGTTGAGTTCCCTAGAAGGGGAACGTCTCGGGTTACGCATGTAACCATGGTTCCCCGAGAGGGAGCGAGACCATGCCGAGACCGTGCCCCCTTGCCATGCCTTTGGCCTGCCTGTCTACGTCTCCTTCAGACAGCTAAAGTAGATGACGTATTCAGCAGGTGCCCTTTTATACTTCCGGGCATCCCGCCTATGAAGTCATGGGCCAGGTGGGCCAATAGATTGGCGCTGTTTCACACATGCTTCAGACACCGGTTATGCAGGCTGCATTCCCCAATGTGCCCCATAGGGGGCGCAGCATCTCGTTCCCTCTCGGGGAACCATGGTTACAATGCGTAACCCGAGACGTTTTTTTAATGTCTATTTAATATTTATATTTTAATTTTAATATAGTTTACATATTAACATTTATATTTTATATTTTAATAGTTTTCATAATTAAGATTTATGTATTAATTTTAGTTTATTTAGTTATTTTAGTACTTCAAGTAAAATTAATAAAAAATGTTGCCTTTTCAGCAACTAGCTGAAATAAAATAAGTTCAGGTCTTTTTTTTTTTACTTAAGCTAATGGTTATTTCATGTATCGATTTTTTTATGATTTTGGTTTTATACTATAATAACCCTGCTGTGAAGTTATTCTTAGGTAAAAATGACAGAATTTTTTATTTTATGCAGACTGTTCCTTTAAGAGGACACAATTTTTGCTTTATGAGCTCTATTGTATATCATTCACCCTTGATCTCATTCTGGGCTTGTGTTGTAATGTAAGCAGAAAACCAGGAATATTTTGAGAAGCACCGCTGGCCTCCGGTCTGGTATCTGAAAGAGGAAGATCACTATCAGCGGGTGAAGAAGGAGAGAGAGAAGGAGGATGTGGTGTTGAATAAACATCACTCGCGATGGCGCTGGTGTTTCTGGAGCACGTCCCCTGCTGTTGCTTGAGTCTGTACCCCCTGGTTTTATTTTTAAAGCTCTTATTTATTTTTTTTTCTATTTTGCTAGGAAGAAACAGGCCACTCTAAATGAGCATTCGGTTTGAAGCACAATCTTAATGTCCAATCAATGCTGGCCATCAAATAGGGATATTACTTATGGTGTAGTATTTGTTTTAATAATCGAGCTGATGTGTTGGACTTGGTTGTGATCTGACTGTGTTAGAAGCATAAGAATCACTTAAGACACTAAGAGGATTAGGGAGTGATTTTTCTTGTCTTTCCTTTTTCACTTAGGTGCTATATAGTGTATATTTGCATTAACGCATTTTAAACTGTTAAATGAAATCATCAAAGTGGAAAATGCTCATTATGCCACTAATTTTGAGCACATGCATTGATTTACAAAATTTCCAATGTACAATTCTGAGTTCAGGCAAATTTCGGGTAATGTGGTAAGCCTGTTTATTGGACAACTTTTGAGGAAAAATTAAGAGCACTTGAGGTTTGAGCTCGCTGTAGATTGTAATATAATGGATGTAGTTTGATCATTGTGATTGTAAGAGCTTACAGCATTCAGCCCTATGTATGAACATCAGGGACAGGAACGCAGTAGATGGGTCATTCCTCTTACGCAGCACATTTTGAACTTTTTTTTCCCTAAAAAATGCATGGTTGCATTTCTATAAAAGGATATGCTAAACTTTCTGAAATATGTTCTCGTAAAACTCAGGCACTTAAAATGTATATTGTTATAACTTGATTGATTTACACAAGAACAAAAATCAGGAAAAAAGTTACAGGATGATATGGAATATGGTGGAAAAAAATATGCGATAGGAGGAAAATGTATATTTCGAAGCTTTGCGTTCACGTGCAAATTTTTTGTGTTCCCCCATGAAATATGGCATTTGCTTGCAAAAGTTTTGCAATCCAGTTTTCAATCAGAAATGCTAGTTAATTTCACGAATAATTACAATAAATCGGCATGTAACTTTAATAGATTTGAATTAAACATGAAATTAAAATCACGAAAACGTGAAATTTGGAAGTAGGAAGACTGAAATAGTATTTTTTTGTAAAACTTACTCCAATAATCTTTGTTACAATTACAACTTAAAAAATACATTTTTTATAGTGTAAAAGGATGTATTGGCAGTTCATTTTTAACTTTTTTTTTGGAAAATGTTGATATACTGATTTCCGTAATTTCTGTAAATTATAAACAGGGTGGACTATAAGACAAACCAACTAATACCACAGAAATTAACAATTTATCATTGCTTACTGATCATTTTAGCTGCACTTATGTTTGTATTGTTGTGTTTGTTTGTTTTTTCTCAACAAAATGATATCACTTCCTGCAGGATGATGTCAACTGGCTTTTGTTAAAGGAAATTTAAAAAAAAATTAGAGTGGAATAGTGGAACACATCAAAAATCTAAAAAATTATTAGAAATTAAAACAACATTCGCAATGAACATTTTCATCAGGAAAAAATGAATAAACTGGAATTTTTCTTAATAAATTGCCAGTTTTAATTTTAGAATTTAGTACATGAAATCATGACAAATCATGATCAAAAAACTAATATAGTTTCGTTTAATGGTGTCTTTAAAAATGTTTTATCCAATATTAAATATGAAGAAAACTTCATATACTGTATACTGCATAATAGGAATGATCCAGCTCTGTCCAGATGGAAAAAAAATAAATCAGGAGCAGATAAACAAAATCACTTCCAACTACCAGTTGCACATTATTTTTCTAGAGTCTCTTCCATGTGTTGTAGCATAGTGTTAGGCTTTACTGACAAACTACACATTCACTTATAATTAGAAGGGCTTAGAAACACGGCTTAGTTCAGGGCAAACCTTAACTAACTAAAAAATAATAATAATAACAATAATAATGTAACCACTACTCACATATAGTACATATAATACATGAATTCCACCATTGTTGTGCTAGAAGTTACATATGTACTGTAGTGGATTGTAACTTTATTTACACATCAAAGATTGTCATAGTTGTGAAAGCTAAAACGATTTCCTAAGCTGTGTCCTATAATGAATAATTAATATATGTAAATGTTTCATGGTAGGATATTACTGGAAAAGAATGTACTGCGGCTTTATGTGTTGGTATGTGTACTGCACTCTTAAAAGATGGTGAAGGGTTTTATGTAACAAAACACAGGGTCGGTGCCAATGTATCCTAAATGAAACTGGACGAACGATGCAACTGCCTATTGATAAAGGAAGAACGTTTATACTTGAAGAAAAATAATAGTGTTTAGTCATTATAGTGTAGATCATCTTTAATTTACCAAAGCAATATATAAATGATCACATGCATAAGATGCCATGATTGTTCTTTTTCGGTGGTATTGGCAAAATTGTTGTTAACTATTGTTAGCTGCTGAAAACCAAATGGCTGGTTCATTTGGTTCTTGCTGTCTAAATGCCTTTGATCTTGCTGGTCATTATCTTTAATGTTGGTTGTTTGTTTATTTATGTATTTCATTAATTTATTTTTAAAAAATTGGAAAATTGTTGAATAAATTATTGATTTTACTTGGTATCGAGTAATTGATTTTTCTAGTTCAATTACATTGGTTTAATTCAATGTAATCTTCCAATGCTAACGGGTTGCTAATTGGATAGTTGACATGAAATTTCAAACCGTAGCATAGTCTGCAGTGTGACATACCTATACATAATCAAAAACCTTTTCTAATTATTTAATGTATTAATCAATTAATATGGTCATAAATCCAACGGTTAAAAGACAAATCCATTGATTCATAGATATTCATGCTCACACTTTATGATTATACACTCTAAAAAATGCTGGGTTAAATAAAACCCAGTGCTGGGTAAAATAGGGACAAACCCAGCAATTGGGTTGTTTTGAACCAGCGGTTGGGTTACTACCCAGAAGGTTGGGTTAAACATTTAATCAAACCGCTGGGTCAAAACAGCCTAATTGTTGGGTTTGTCCCTATTTTACCCAGCACTGGGTTGTATTTAATTTTTTAGAGTGTATATGCAAGGTTTTAATTTGTCACACTATGGACGCTTTTCACATTTCCGTGGTTTTCAGAAATGTCTGAAACTTGGGTAAAATTCTATAGTAGTGAACGGAAGCTAAAACAAATGTAATTTTTGTTGTTCAGAACAACATGGGTGAATGGGTGCCGTCAGAATGAGAGTCCAAACAGCTGATAAAAACATCACAATCCACAAGTAATCCACACGACTCCAGTCCATCAGTTAACGTCTTGTGAAGTGAAAGGTTGCGCGTTTATAAGTGATTTTGGCATTAAAGTTAAAACACTTTAATGATGGACTTGTTTCTTACAAACACACAGCTTTTCACTTCACAAAACACTGATTGATGGACCGGAGTCTTGTGGATTATTGTGCTGTTTTTATCAGCTGTTTGGACTCTCATTCTGACGGCACCCATTCACTGCAGAGGATCCATTGGTGAGCAAGTGATGTAATGCTACATTTCTCCAAATCTGTTCAGATGAAGAAACAAACTCATCTACATCTTGGATCATGTTTGTGGATCATGTTATAGTCAATATGATGAACTACACCTGTGGTTATTCTGCTGGGAAAATCACCTTGACACTAGTTGATTAAAAGTCAAGTTGCTTAGGAAAATTGAAGGTAGTGAAGTGAAAAGCTTGATGTCGTGACAACAAGGTCTACAAATGATAAGTAGATTGAAGAAGAGTGTCATTTCTGGCCTGTATACATCATATATTTAAAGAACATATTTAACCCCTTGGAAACATGGGGTTAAATGTATTGCTCAATAATGTCTGACCAAAATAATATGCAAAAATAATATTACATAAAGCCCCCGAGTTGCTTCTATAATTCCTTAGAAAAAACGTGACATCCTGTATAATGTGGCTCTTTGATCCTGACCTAATCCTCTTCCGACACACAGACGTCCTGGTGAGAGGGTAAAAATCTGATTATATAACTTGACTTGTAGGGAAACGGCATGTGTGGAGGCTTCCTGTGTCAGTTTAGGATTCTGCTAATGCTGCTGGCTGTCAGTGACTGCAGTTAAACTGCCGACAGAGCTGTAATCACATGCTGCTGTGAGACGTTTCCACGGAGTGGTTGAGCTCAGGTCTCAGGAGTGGGTTACAGGTAAAGCGTGTGACAGGTCGGGACATGTTTCTGGAAGAGTACAAGCACTTGGCGAAGTCCCACATTAGAGACGTTGACTGGGAAACTGTACAGGGACTGTATACGTCAATAACAAAAGAAAATTAAAGTGCTGGAAAAACAAAACAAAACAAAAGATTATGGAAGGTGCAGACTATAAGCAGAAAGAATTCATGGGCGTTTGACAATGTGATTTTACTTTCTTTTCATAAATTGGCTGAGAGCAAAAAAAAGAGATTTAGTCTATATAGGATTTTTTTTTTTTATGATACTGTATTATTACTGTGGTATGCAACTGCAACCACATGTTCTGGACTTGGAAAATGTCTTGTCCATGTATGTAGGAATGTATTTGCTTCTGTCATTGTGCAGTGTCCTTGAGCTTGGGAAAGGCGCTATACAAATTAAATTAAACTTATTATTATATGAACATAATTAAAATGTGTTTAAATCACGTTTTAAAGCAAAATGGAAATTTAGAGAAATGCATTAAAATGAACAATGTGCATGGAAAAACTACTTTCCGTAAAATTACTGTTCACAGATTTACATATATTAACATGTCTAGACATAGCTTTAGTCTATATAATTTTAGCCCTGTGGAGAGACTTTAGAGAATTAATTTCTCAATAGTCAATTTCTTGGCATCCTTGAAAATATTGCCAAGGACATGAGGATCTATATGGAAACTACGTAACATATATTGTTTGAACTGCTAATTTTTTAGTCTGTGTTACGTTGTTCTCTGTATCAAATTGTTAACTGTACAAGTTTCAATGTAGGCAATTTTACTCTAATTTTAACGATTTAAGGAGATATATGGTCCAAAACAGTTTTTAAACTTTTAAGGGTCTGATTTTCACACTCAACGTGAGGGACCCCTGCACTAAAATTACTAAAATGACTTATATTTTTGTTTTTAACTTTTTGTTGTTGTTGTTGTTGTTTTATTTAATGATATATCGTTGGATATAATGCAACATTAACTTTTAGGCCATGGCCCTCAATTAAGTTTGATTTTTGGCTTTTCATATTAAAAATCTGGGCACCTCTATCTTAAATTATTAAATTAATGAAATCTCATCAAGTCTTGAACATTTCTATAGAAGTTGGTCTTAGTCAGTGCAAAATAAAATTCAAACCGAAAAAAGAAAGAAAGAAAAAAAAAAGTCAACTGACTGGAAAAGTCATGGAACATGGAACTAATCTCTTATATTCATGTTATTTACACTACTTTGTTCTCAGTAGTTGACTATGATCCTCAAACAGGACAATGCTGTTGGTACACAACACAAGAAGGAGACTGAGATGCTGTAGGCTGTTTACAGTATAAGAGCTGTATGGACACACGGCACCCTGGAATATTTAGTTACTGTCACACCAGAAAAATCAATAGATGCTTACACTGCTGGCTATTCATAGATAATGTCATATTCTCAGATTCATGATCTGTTTTCTTTGTTTCTAATATAAGAGGCTTTGTAACACAAGTATATAGATTATCAATGTTACCTTTCATTTTTAGCTCACCATTACAAATTCTGATTATTGCTGCTGTTAAACAAAAAATATGTTTATCCTGCTATGAAAACATTCATCATAAAATAATCATTTTATGATTAAAGGTATTATAATGTATTATAATTATTATGTTTCTAAATTATACATTTATTATAATAAATTCAACTGAATCAATCAGATAAAATCATGTCACTGCACTCTAAAAAATGCTGGGTTAAATACAACCCAGTGCTGGGTAAAATAGGGACAAACTCAGAAGTTGGGTTGTTTTGACCCAGCGGTTGGGTTAAATGTTTAACCCAACCTTCTGGGTAGTAACCCAACCGCTGGGTCAAAACAACCCAATTGCTGGGTTTGTCCCTATTTTACCCAGCACTGGGTTGTATTTAACCCAGCATTTTTTAGAGTGTGGAATGTTAATAAATGTATATTATTAAATAATTATATTTATGAATGATACATTTATTATAATAACTTCAACTGAACTGGTCAGCTTAAGTCATGTCACTGGGTTGTTTCCATAGCTGCATAACATAATTTATTTCATTTTTAATATTCATGGTATGCAGAAAGGCAGATTAGCATGTATGATCACATAAAAATGGATCTTTGTTAATCCGTTGCATGAAAACAGAAAGGGTATTGAAAATGTATTTGTTATTGCATGGAACCATCATCACATAATTTAATTAGGATATGAATAACTTACGTTTAAAATGAACTCAAATTAAACTAAAAATGTGATCTTGTTTGTTGGATATAAACGTTCTAGTTTTCTTGCTCTTCCTGTTGATCACATGATGCCCTCTGGTGGATATCTGAGGTTAGAAGCACAAATAACAAGTGATCAAATGCTTATATAAAATCACATTTAAAATAGCAAAAATATAACAAAGCTTAGTTGATAATCAAGAAATATCATATAAACTGATGTTAAGTGTTTGAAGGATTCTAAAAGTATTTCACTTTCTTACATGCCATTTTTGTTACACGTCTTCATTCAAATTAAAAAATAGAAAAGCTTTCATGCAGTCAGAAAGAACAAAATAAGAAAATAATAACAACAAATGTGTGAGGGAAGGAAATGAAATAAGTTATCGCGCATCACTTCCTCTCATCCAATTAGCCTGGCAGGAGAGGACAGAATAAATAGATGAACACATCCACAGATCACCGCTCTCTAGCTCAGCTATGTGAGCTATGATTATGACAATCTTTATCTAACTTGCAGATTTGCAGTCATTTCTTGACATGAGGTCAACATAAGAAAATCTGCAATTTAGGTTCTTCCTGATTCAGTATCCCAACTAAAGGATCCTATCTTTTCCTCCTTATGATATCAATTTAATAAAATGATAATTTGACATACACTTTTATTGTTTAAACATGCTCTGCCCTCAAAGGTGACGTATTTTCATTGTGTGTTTTGTGCTTTGAGCTTGACCCTTGCTTGGCCTAGAGTACATAAAAGCATAAAGTGTCTCATGTTCACTAAGGCTGAATTTAATTGATCAAAAAATACAGGAAAAACAATAATACTGTGAAATATGTATTTCAATGTTTTTTTTTCTAGTAAGAAACTTAATGCATAGGCAGTTATATGAAGTTAAAAACATCACAAAAATGATCAAAAGGTGACTAAAAAAATTGAATTTAAAAAAACCTCAATGGGTCAATGCTGAATGCAAGACTGATAGAACTGCTCGTCGTAGTTAGGAATACGGAACAAAGCATATTACTGAATTAAGCATATTAAATACATCTAATACAGAATTGGGCATATTAAAGAACTTGTGGGAATATTGAGCTTCTACAGGGGTCAATGTGCACAAACATGATCTGAATGGAAAGAGGAAACCTTACCTGCAACCTCAGCATAAACGGCAGTATCACAATTCAACATCACTGATGGTCTGATGAAGTAAGAAACTGAACTCTTTGGCCACAGTCACCAAAGGTATGTTTGAAGAATACAGAAAAGCATGAGGGGAAAAAAAAACAACTGTTAAGCCTGATGGATGTGTTAAGCTCTGGGGTTGAAGACAGTAGTACAGCTCATTCTCAACTGTTAGGTTAAAGAATGTATTCTGAAAGTTGTAATATTTCACATCATAAATAATGGATATTACAGAAAAACACTGATCTAATACAGACACCATCAAATTTAAAGTGCTCCTATTATGGATTTTTGAAAATGACCTTTCATGGAGTGTGTGTAATAGCTGTATGTGAATGTAAACAGTTAAAGTTGTAAAGCTGAAAGTGCATCATAAATAAAAGTTAGTGTCTCTCAAAAGAAAGAGTCGACCCTGAATCGCTTTTAAAGTTGGCATGAAACGGAAGTTGAGATAGTCTTTTCTTCCCTATTGTGACATATATCCGAGTGAAACCATATATGTATGAAATAACTATTGCAGTGCTGCAAAACTAATAACTTTTCACCACAACAACAATAGCAATGCACAGCGTAAGAACTGCAAGATTTACCAGTCATTACTTTTGCAATTCATTTCAACTGCATTTCAAAAATAATTTGATATGAAAATTCAAGTATTTTTCAATTACTACTGTAGGTTAGTCTGCATTCACATTGCATAATGCACATCAGTTTTGACAAATTATATTTTTCTTGCAGTTCTCTCCCTGTGCATTGCTATTCTTGTCGTGGCGGAAATGTATTAGTTTTGCAGCACTCCAATAGTAATTTTACATAATTTTATGATAAAAACACAGTTCCAGTCATCATGACGTTAACTACTAGGCATGTTCAGATGTCATGCAAAACTTTTTTTTTTTTTTTTTACAAAACAACCCCAGCCAAAACCCCCACCCAGCCCGCCGTGGAAATTCTAACTCCAAGTTGAACTCAAAAGTTGGCAGCCCTGACACAACCACACCCTAACCCTACCAGTTAGCCTATCACTTAACATAACTTCACCTATTAGGTCCACAGAGGTGGAGCTGGATGTCATTTGGCTCTACAGTGAGCACTACTTCAGATATATTTCCAATCATAAACAGGAACTTAACTGTTATAATATAACTTTATGGGTATTATTACAGTTAAAATTTCCCTAATAGGTTATATTTCATGCTCAAGCTTTAATGAAAATTGCAGATAATTTGAAAATAATTGAATGTTTTTAAATAAGTCTCTTATGCACATCAAGGCTGCATTTACTTAATTTAAATACAGGAAAAACAGTAATATTGTGAAATATTATTACAATATAAAAAAAAACTGTTTTCTATTTTAATATATTTGTCTTTTATTACTGATGCAAAGCTGTATTTTAGCATCATTACTCCAGTCTTTAGTGTCACATGATCCTTCAGAAATCATTCTAATATGCTGATTTGCTGCTTAAGAAACTTTTTTTTCTTATTTTCATATTGTTGAAAATGGTTTCTGCTGCCTTTTTTTTTTTTTTTGAAGCGTGATATACTATTAAAATGTTTGGAGTAAGTAAGATTTAAAAAATAATAATAATACTCTTATTAACAAGTCATTAAATTGCTAAAATGTTTAAAAATATATATTATTCCAAACATTTCACAGGTAGTGTAAATTAAAAATTATTTCTCTTATTTTAAACGTGTGCTCTGCTGTGGTACTGTTGTTTGACTAGCACTTTCTAGGTTCAGTTTTACAACCCAATTGCTGAGTTTGTCCCTATTTTACCCAGCACTGGGTTGTATTTAACCCAGCATTTTTTAGAGTGTAGTAGGACATTGGAGAATATGGAGCTCATACCCGATGACGAAAAAAGCCTAAATTTTATTCAGAAGCAAAAGTATGCAATTTGGTGTCATTTCTAATATTTATATGGTAGCTATAAATATGGTTCTGATAGCTTCTAATGTAAATCAATGAAATCTTTATGATAATATAGCAGAACAATATCTCCCAATAATTTGTTTATGATCAAGTTTATGATCAAAGTCATATACACATAATGCAACGCAATACAATGATGTTTGAGAGAGCAAAAGCCTGATATATCATATTTGCTACTCGCATTTTAAAGTGTTTTCAAATAAATAAATATAATCTAGTAAATCTAAATTGCTTCAGTTCAGTAAATAAAAATCAGTAAAGATTTCACAACATAATGACAAACACTGCACCACAACCTGAAGAGGGACTTTTTCAAAATGATATTGATCATGTTTAGTATTTAGAGGCCTTAGAAATTGTGTATCAAATATGATACAGTAGGCTTTACAGAGTTGCACATACCTAATAGAAATACCACTGAGAAATGAGATAAATGTAAAAATGTAGACTATGCAGGTCTTTTTTAGTCTCAAACAACACTTACTCCACATCATTGAGCGTCTCACTGATGAACTTGAGGATATCAGCAGCTGTGCCCACAAAGATGAGCAACAGCTGGGATATTTCATCTCTGGTGACCCCTCCAGCGATCGGTAGCATCCACTTCCCCACTATCAGCAGGATCAGGACGATTTGCTGAAGGGCCAGGATCCAGTCATTGGCACAAACCGATGACAAAAATTTCAGAGGGTCCTAAAATACCACCACAAAGTGAGAATTCCGCTATTAAGTATTGCTCTAGAAGAAGAAGCATGATCTCAGTTCTTCTTATATAAAGCATGTTCTGTAAATCTCATAAATTATGTGAAGATGTAACTTCAAAACAAATAACAGTAGTTATGAACGCAGGTCTTGTTGGTCCTGAGGGCTGAACCAACATTTGTATTTGCAAATCACCCAAACTAGATGTTGTGTTTTAAAGGCAAAATGGAGTAAATAAACTGTCTGAGATTCATAAATTACTGTAGTCTAGACTTCCATGGAAAATGTCTGTAATTGGTATGAATGGCAAAGAGGCAGTAGCCTACCTGTTGACTCACACTTCCATTGGTCAAATTTCTCCATTCATCAAGAAAGCCTTGAATGCTCTCAGGTGAATCCAGATTAGTACACTGCAAAATATAATGCATATTCTCCCAGGTTTTTATTTGTCTTAAGTTTTTTAGGCCAGCGTGAAATGGGTTTGCACAGAAGAGAGAAGCTAAAATGTGTTTCTGAAAGGTAATTAAAATCCTATCTACCATTGCTTTCTTTTAATATTACCTTAGTATCACTTAATTTGTTTTTCTGATGGTGCAGCTCAAGGATCCATATTGTTGGTATGATACTGATGAGGAAAAACAACATTGCTGGAGAAAACCTAAAAGATCAGAGTTTGAGTCACTCAGCAATATGTCACCATATCTTGCATTGTCAAATTTCACATGAGTAGTTACACTAGATTATATTTTAGGATGTTGACCCCAGAAAAGGTTCAGTTTGGCTCTCGAAAATTCTGTTGAAAATGTTGATGAGTCTACTTACCATTTGTAATCCTTCCCTTTTCTTCTTCTCAGAGTTAAAATCATTTCCACCACGAGAGGTAGATAGAGGATAGTCAGAAACCAGTATAAATGGTTATTTTTAACCCATCACCCTCCATACACCAATGAGAGACACTAAAATAAACAACGCCCTGGTGACTACAGCGCAGATAAACTTGACAAGCGTTATTTCTTTCAAAATACATTTTTAGGCTGATTAAGCACTGGAAGTTGTGGCTTTCACTCTGAGCTCCTCTTATCTTGAGTCTGAATAAATGAAGCGTTTTTACTTTTTTTTCTTCTTCCCACCTTTCACACCATTTGGGCGGGACTGCTGTTCTGAATATCTAACGATGTTATTATTTATTCGTTTTTTCCCTCTGAGAAAGAGAAATACAAAGTAGGCTATTTCGGTCTATCCACGTGAGTTGTTTAAATTATGTTTTGGTAGGCTACGTTTCAGTGACTATGTTTTGTTAAAGTCTTGTATAAGTTGACTGAATGTTTTAGCAGAGTCTCAATAAAATATTACTTTGTCAGTAATATCTTATTTTAAAGAATAAACTGTTAAGGTGAGGTGCAATGAGGTCCAAATAGTTAATCAGGTTGAATTGAATGATTCGATCGAACCGAATCGCAAACCATTCAGTTATCAGAGAGAACTTTGTTATGGAGTGAAACCATATAAAGTGTATCTGAGTTGTTGAAAACGTGTTGGAACATGCTGTTTTCCAGACAACTCGGAACGCGCTTTTCTAATGAAATATAAATGTGAAAATGTAAACATACCCATACACTCACACACAAACCTTGCTTGGACAAGTGACTGTCAAAACATTTAGTAACTGAACAGAATTTTTATTAGGCTTACTGTAAATATGGAACATTTTGAGATAAGAGTTTTCCCCTGTCCCTAACACCTTAGAAAACATCTAGTTACATTTATTTCGGATTGTGAATTACAAATAAAAATATATGTAGGCCTTTTGATTCTAATCGAAATGAGAGTTCGAGCTGGGCTCGTGACTTTTTTTCCTCACTATTGCGAGTTTACATCAGAATTGCGAGATATAAACTGAAATTGAATTGAAAGCAATTCAATTTCTGACTTTTATAAACTCGCAATAATTATAAAACTCGCAATGGGTTAGGGAATCGGTTCTTCGAAATGTATTTGATTAACACAGTGAAATCATGATCACGAATATAAAACATATACACATTTATTTCACCACCATAAACACAATAGCTATTGACAAAACCCTCCCAATTGCAACTCAAAACTAGCCCAATCGCGTTTCGAGTTTTAATATCACGATATTGGGGGTCCCTCAACCCGCGGATATGAAACACAACTCGCGGCAACAGTTAAAGTAGCCCAATTCCGCGGGACTTGGCAACACTGCATTGACTGATCGTGCAAAAAATAAATAAATACGTTTTAATCGAATGAAATAGGCTATCCCCAGGCCCGTAACCAGCTATGAGGCCACCGAGGTAAGGTGTTTATAGTGTATATAATGAGTTGTATCTGTAGGGGTTATTGTAACACTTTAACGGCCATGGCTATCCCAACTCTTGCGATTGGAGTTTCACTTCGAGGCGCGCGTGAACACACATGCCCCACCCACTGTGGTTTCCAGGGCAACAGTATACAGACAACAACATGTCTGGAAGAGAGAGATCACGAGAGGGAGTCCGATCCGCTGAAAACTCAGAGAAGATCAAGAGAGGAGAAGAAACTGATAAAGATGATACTGGGCTCAGTGTATGTAAACCACATGTCTATGAATTCAGTCATTCACTTGGTGTTTAGACGATTGCTGTAGATCTATGATAAAGTGAGGTAGCTATCTAGCGTAACGTTACACCTCTGAAGAAGACCCGTGCTAATCTACACAGAAGAAAACTTGTATTAATAACATTTACAAACATTTTAAGTTGTATACCAATGTCTAAAAATGTAATTAAACTTTGATTAATTTAACTGTATACTGTATATAGGCTAATATAATCTGTAATGAAGTGTCAGACATGAAATATTTTCCCTTATGACCATTATGTGGTGGTATGATGATAATGGTAGGCCTATGTATTTTAGATCTCAATCTAAACTGTTATTCTTGATATCAAATCAAATATTAAATACAAAAGTACATGTAAATAATGCACAAGATATCGAAAAACAAACACTGTCAAAATACATTTTAAATTATTGACCCTCAACAGTCAAAGTAGATTTATATGATTTCTATGATCATAAATATGATTTATGTGTGTTAATAATGTTTTTACAACTGATTTTCAACAACACTCAGACTCAGTTCCGAGACAGTGTCTGCAAAGCTACAAACGTAACTGCTGTAGATATACTGTAAAATATTGTGAAAATGAAATATAATAAAATATCATGAAACTTAACTCTCAGATAACTCACACCATGGTTAATTTCAGACTTGCTATAAGGGTAAGGTTTATTTTTTAATTATAATTAAATTCATGAATGTGTATTTTCTAGTAATAGTATTATCTCATATTCTAGGAAGTGAAGAAATCTTTTCCTCAGTGGGAACTTCTAAAGCAAGACCAAATAAATATTCTGCTCAGCCTGCCTGTGGACCAAGTGCAGCTGTAAGTTTACTAAAAATTGTTTCTTTAAAATTGTTCATCATATGCACATATGCACACGCAGTTCTTTTGAGCTACAACAGTGTCAATATTTGTCAGCTACTCTCATTATTAAATAATTCACCTTTTTTGTATCTTAATTTACAGACCTGAGAAATGCAATCTAATTTTGTATCTAATTTTACATATCTGAATTTATGATATATTGTATGTCTTGCATTTTAAGACAGTTTGAGGATATACTAAATATCAAAAACCACCAAACATGTGTGAAAGAAGCTGCGCTGTTGGAGTATTTTGTCAATGGATTTTGGTGGGCCAAAGAGATGAACTTCAATTCTCAGCAAATCTCATTTATCATGGCACTTTTACAGCAACTACTTGACAACATAAAAAGTAAGTGGTGTTCTCTGAAATCAAGTTTTGTTTAGTTTGAAAGTCAACCATGGTTGTTACTTTAGGTCAACTGTATTTTAAAAATTAATTTATCCTAACACTAATTGAGAATCTGGTATCAATTCGTGAAGCATAGTACAGATTTACGTATTTTTTTTAGTGAAATAAAAAACACAATGCCTGTTGCATTTTATTTCAGACAAACAGTCGTCATTTGCTGATAATTTCAAGACCTTTATCCAAACAGTACTTGCCAGTAAAGCCAGTTTTTTATTCACCACCGATCAAATCAAAGCCATCACAGATTACTTCAAGACCAGGTATGTCTCACAATGTCACATCCGTCCTTTAATTACATTCCTCCTAAATACATATGATTATGCTCAAGTGCATGTGTTTAATTGTTGAATATGGATAAGGTCATTTTCAACCCGTCACACGGGTTGCTATTAGACAGCCAGCGACAAGCATACTGGAATTATTTTATGGCCTTCATAATTAATGTTATGCATAATTCATACTGCAACGGAATGTGAAGCATGCAGACTACAGTGGCGCATAACAAGCTGCATGGAAATCATCCGTCTTTTGGAAAGCAAAGGGAAAAAAGACTGATGCACAGTGCTGAAAAATGACACACAGTATGTGTATTATATCTGAGCACAGAAGCATGCAGACTACAGTGGCGCATAACAAGCTGCATGGAAATCATCCGTCTTTTAGAAAGCAAAGGGAAAAAACACTGATGCACAGTGCTGAAAAATCACAAAAATCTGAGCACGATTGATTTCTCTGCTTACCTGAAAGCCTCAGTAATGCACCCTTCATCAGACCTAAATTCAGACTGCTTGTTAGTGCTTGAGCTTAATTTGTCTTCAGTCTCCTTTACTGAGCATGTTCATTTAAAAAAATATATAAATGTTTTGTCTGTTTTAAAAGAGGTATTATTCATGGGACATCACATACAGTAACATTACATTTTAATGCAGTATTACCATTTGAGACACAAATCATAGTAACATAAATTGGGATTATAACTAAACATCTCAACATTGACCATAATTACACCCTTACAAACTGCTGGCACATCAAGGGTTTGAATAGAGTGCTACAAGAATTACATATTTTTGTAGGCCAAAACCCAGAAATGAGCAATTTAGCACTTTTGTGTCGTCCTGAAGTCAATGGGTTTTTTTTTTTATGGGTTTTTGGTTAAATGTTTGAAATAAGGTTTGCTGTTAGCACAAGCTCATGATATTGTCAGGTTTTATTCTACAACATAAAATGCATCAGTAGTACCCCCTTTTGATTTTTTTTTAAGCTTTTTCTTGTTTCGACAAATGGCTATATGGGACTACAGAGGTTGTCAGAAACGTCATCAAACTGAATAATTCATCGACTCACTAGTCTGCTTTTACAGCATCATTGTGTTCATAATCACAGTCTTACAAACTATTCTAACTCAAACTTTCAAGGAAAATGTTTTTAAATAAAAACTGAAAGCTTGGAAGCTTAATGGTGACATGGTGTAATTTGTTTATAGCCTAAGAAAAAAAAAAGCTTCAATATTGTTAACAACTGTGACAGTATTAGAGGTTCTCATGTATTTTTCATGTGTATAAACAGTCTTTTCCAGCACTACAGACTGTATGAATTACTGTTCAGTCATAGAAGAGAGGAGCAACTCCTGAAAATAGAGGTAAGATTCAGATTTAATATGTAAAATCAAAATTTTCAATAATGAAATTGTCATCATTTACTCACTCTCACGTTGTTACATTTTCAATAATTAGTAAATAACAACTATTGCTCTGTTTTAAGTCACTTTGGATAGAAGTGTCTGCTAAATGCGTAAATCTAAACTTAAATTTAATTTGCTTCTCACACAAAGCTTGAAATATTTCACAAGTTTTATGGACTACTATAATTTAATTGTACTTTCTGTAATTTTTGGAGCTTCTGTCATTTTTTTTGCTCGTTGCCTAAAAGTTGCATCGAGACAACGGTGATGTGAAATCAGCATATTTGAGTGCATTGTTTAGTCTAAATCACTAGTTCAGTCATGTTATTCAGAGCTTGGCAGATTGTTTTTACATTCCACAGAATAAATGTTGCATTCATAATCAGTCAACTGTGCACTTTTCATCAACTCCAAAACAGTACCTGTACTATAGCTATACACTGAAAAAATTGGTTTTTAGATCAGATAAAATAGGGGGGAAAAAACTTGTTAATTTGTTTTTTTCTCAGTTACTATTAAACAGTTTGCAACTTTCTGAACACTATCTATTATGACATACTCCAACAAGCATAGCAACTGATTTGGCTTAATACAGTTGTTATTCAAATAGGCCTACTACACTTAAAACATCACCATGCTAAAATCTTCCAAGAGTTGTCATGATTGAAATATATATACATTTTCACTCTGCAACAAATTTGGCTACCAAGTTATTGGCCATTCAGAACATCTACTAGCCAAAACAAAATAAATGATGAAATCACTGCTTAAATTTAAATATAATTATTATTTAATCTAAGTTCTGAATCGTTGAATGACTTTCAGTTTTATGACAGTGAATCATTGTTTTCGGGATAAAATATATAAAGAATACATGGTAATATCAGTCCTTTTGGGGAAAAAAAAAAAAAAAAAAAAAAAAAAAAAAAAAAAAAAAAAAAAAAAAAAAAAGTACTCTGATTTCTGTTCTTCGGCTGAAAGTCATTTCAACCAAAACTCCAATAGGGAAAGGCATTGTAAAGGTAATTCATGTAGCTTCAAAGGTTTAATCCCAATGTTATGAAATGATGTTAATGCTTTGTGTTTTTCTTGTGCTTTTCTACGAAACTTCACATCAATGTCCCCATGATTTCCTCACAGCACTGTTCATGTCCATTCATGTCACCTCCATACTGTTATCCTCCATTGCGGGAAACACTTATTATTCACATGTTCTCTCTGAATTTCAGCTTGAGTGGAAAATCTGCCTCCCATCAGATTTGCTCATCCATAATTAACATGTAATGATTGTGATCTGAGTACAATTTCGAAATGTCAAGCCAGAGGAATATAACCAATCACTTCATACCACATACACCAATATTTCTGCATGCAGTGTACATCTGTATATCTGCGATCTGTCAAATTGGATGTCCTGATTACATCAAACATCAAGGCACAGATTTGCTTGGCGTCTGAATGGTGCTTAATGCTATAGCATACAAATAATGAGAACTGCAGCTGAGCATCTTACAGTGAACAGGGATCAAAAACAAAATCTAGGTCATTGATACAATGGCACCGCACACCATGTAACAGAACCATTTTTTATTTGTTTTGAAAGGGACTACAAAGCACATTTTGAATATTAATGTGCTTGTTTTTTCTCGCGAATTGGAACCAGTTTATTGATTCAAGATGTTTTACGAATCACACAAAAGCAAAACAGGACAATGAATTGCAGCAGGCGTTCTATTTTTACTCCTATTAAAATGATACTTTTGACGTTAATTTGTTTATTGCTTGAGATGGAACATGCACAAATCATGTCATTGAGAATAATGGGAAACAATGTAGTAATGAAAGAGCATTGTTCTACTCCCCTGCTTCAATTTGCCATTGTAATTATGTTTGGTATACAAACCACAAGACTCTTTGTTTTTGTTAGTGTACTAGTTTTGGGTTCTGGGCGAAGGGCCTCCTGCCAAATGAACAGTAAAATGTTCCAGCCAGAGAAAATTTAACTCAACTGTTAATGCAGGCCTAAATCTTTTCAGATACACCACACAAAATTAAGACAAAAAATAGCTGTGCCCTCTGAAATACTTTTTTAATTTTTTTTAATTTTACATAACCACCAAACTGTACACTATGCCACCATTACAAGACTACTCACCAAATAAATGAATAAGTAATTAAAGTTGAAAATATAATTTTACCTAGATATCTCATAGGCTCTAAAAATAGTTTTAATATTTATTTTGTATAGTCGACCAATCATCTTAAAATAAGCTGTAACAAGAACACCCTGCTTTAGGGCTGCAACCAGTGTTGGGTGTAATGCATTACCAAGTAATTAATTACTGTAATTTAATTACTTTTTCTTTGAAAAAGTTAAGTAAGGGATTACTCTTATTTTTTTCTGTAACTTACTTACAGAAACTTCTGACGTAATTACATTAAATAGTGTTTACTTTAGAACAGTTCTAAATAAAACAATAGTGGATTTACCATCAAATGTTAAAATTTATGTTTTTAATGTAACCTTCTCCCTGTAAATACTTCAGTCAAGAATAATTTATGCAATTTTATATTATTTATTTTTAAAAAATTCAAAAAGCAGTTTCATGTCTATCATTGTATTGTTCAACTGGAGGTTGATATGGGATTTAGAAATGAATTTGTAATAAGTAATGCAATACTTTTAAGAGAAAGTACAGTAGAGTAATCTAATTAATTACTTGTTTAAAGTAACTTACCCAACACTATAGCTGCATCTAACAATTATTTTGATAGTCAATTAATCTGATAATTAATTATTCAATTAATTAATTAATTAGATTAATTACAATTCCTGAAAAAAACTAAAATCCACGAAAAAACGGATTAATAAGAAATTATAATTTTAATTAAAAAATAAATAAATTATAATCAGTTACTTGCAAAATTGTTATTCCACATCCTGCCCAATGTTGTCTTCCAAACAATGTGCAATTTGATGGCAATGCAAACAAATATAGTGAATGTATCTTTGCAAATAAACATTATGTGCAAAAAGGGTTTAAAATTTAAGCTGATTGCTTACCATTAGAAAGTTAAATTCACTAAATAAAAAAATTATAATAAGGAAAAAAGCTCAGACTAAATGTTAACTGGTATGAGGTAGGAGGAACACATTCCCTTATGTGAACATATTACATTTATACTTCATTATGTTAGTCACTGTTACTGCTCTCATAAAAAATCCAATTACTTGTGTTACATAGAGAATTTTAAACTTACATTTAATGTCTATCAAGAAAAGTGCTCTTGTTCTATTGGGCTTCGTCAAATGCGCACAGCGGTGCTCGTTCACTGAAGTCTGTGAAGTCTAACAGTAAAAAAATTCTTGCTTAGGACAACTTTGGTGATAAACATTTCCTGCTCAACTCGGTATCCTCCACTGTTTTCCAAATGCGTTTTGTTCATAGAAATGCGTTATTCACTATAACTACTATAACCACTCACTATAATGAAGTGACGTGACTGACGAATATTTTCGATATCGTGATTAATCAGATTCATTGTTGAATTTAGCGATGAGTTGTTGCAGATCTACTCTGCTTCCTGTCAGGCCCCTGTTGGTTTTATTTTGAAATAATGAGCCGTCAACCTCCTACTCAGTGTTGCAGGAAATAATCTTCAATGAGATTTTTAATGAATTTTAAAAGGTTGGGTCTTTTGTTTCAGAAATGCATTGAGGTGATCAACCCCGCTGAGTTTGCTGCCCCGCTGGAAGAAGGCATGCCCGCTGATCTGTACTTCCATTACATGGCTCCCCCACGTGTCCCAACACCTGAGCAGGTAAAGTGTTTCCTTTCCCTTCCAGCCCAGTCCTTGCTGTAATAATGGCTCATGTTTGGCTCGCAGTAAACTGTTGTATTCATTTTGTGGTTCAGACTTTGCCTGGAATTACCCTTTCAGAGAAGATGCGTTTCACATGTTTCTCATTTTCAGAGGAAACACAAATCTGCTTCCAAGTATGACTAACACTTTTCCTTAACAGACACTGCGCTGTACAACTGGAGAATATAGACTGTACTGAGCAGAGAGAATAATCGTATATTATAACAGAAGGATTACATCACAGCACGATTTCTATCTTTATGGAGGGTTTTTTTCAGTCCCTCAGAGAATTTCCTTTTGCAACTATTTCTGTATTAATGTATTTTTAATAATTGATTGAGTACAGACAAAAATGTATCTACTGTATATAAAAATGTCCACACACTTCACCTTTAAGGAGATGTATCTATTCAACTTTCCCACACATTAACCCAAATCTTGAAATATTTTCAGGACTGGAAAAAAGTCATGAAAATAAATAAGATCTTAAAAGTCATGTCAATATACATTTCTCTAGTTTCCCAGCATTAAAGTCAAAAGAACATCAAAACTTACCCTGTTGGGCACAGTTTATTAGTGCAAAGTAAAAAAAAACCTGTAATATTTCATCAAAATGTAATAACATCTTAAATATAACTCTGAAATGACTTTCCTTTTCCATTAACATCTCAAATCTCTCTCCCATCCAATATGTAATGCCCAATTTTTATGATTCAGTCAATCTCTGATTTTAAAATCAAGTTCCATCCAACATGTTATCTTATTAAATATCTTGTTTTAATTGGACATGTGTCAGATTGCTGCAGTAAATTGGTTTCAAACTTTTAGAATATTTTATTGCATATTTTGGTTGCATATTTTAAGCTAGAATTGCTTTTTGCATGTGCAATCTATATAAAATGATTTTTTAAATCCATAACCTTGGAAAATACATGAAGATGCATTGGTCAAAAGGCGTGGGAACCCTGTCTGCTGCAGAATCTCATTGTGCCATATCCAGGAAGTGTGTGCTGTTCTGAAAAAGGCCACATGTAGGCGCTGTGCCACTACTTATGTTTTTATGAATGAGTTTTCTCACACAAGATACTCAGTTCTGCCTTCCCACATGAATGCTCAGTAAATTTCCCTATTAGTTCTTTGATGCAATGTTACATTAAAAGCTAAGAAAAATAAATCACGTCAGAGCAAACTTTGCTTTTAATGTGAATAACTAACAGGCTTGTATTTAATGACTCATGCTATGCCATATACAGTATTTTAAAATAAGGTCAAAGCCTAGACTCCAAAAATAGGTTTTACATATTTAGATTTTGCATTACGCATTAGTTTTGTCTTTTTACTCCGAAATTCTCAGTAAATTTACAAATAATTACTAAGAAATGGCAAGCAGCACATTCAATTAAATGTGAATTTTTGAAGTAGAAAGACTGGAAAAAAATATATATATATATATGTATATGTGTGTGTCAGGCCACAGTGGGGTGTGTTTGTGAAGGATATACCTTCATATATATATATATACACACACACACACACACACACACACACACAGCCAAAACTAAAAAGTAATTAAATTTTTCTTCACCCTCAAAAGGAGAATATTAAGAATCTGTATACGGCACTTTTCCATACAATTATGACAATATGTAAAAACAAAAAACAAAAACAAAACAAAACTGTGTCCATTGTTTTTTCTGTGAACGTTTGAAATGATATGAAGGTGAATAAATAATGACACAATTTTTATTTTTGTCTGAACTTTTCCTTTAAATGACCCTAGACCGCGCAGGAGTCTCTCGAGGAGAATGTGGAAGAACCTGGGAAAGCTGAACTGGAAGAAAGTCCCGGGAATCACGTGGGCTTCAGTGTGGAAGATGTTCGAGAGGCGCTGGGGGAAATTACCCAGGACATGTTAGCAAAACTGCAGGTATACACCCTTGAGCAAATATCAAGCCTTCTCAGTTGCCTTATATAACCACAGCCTGTTTATAAGAAACAACATGCTGATTACTACCAACAGAGAGAGCGAAAGAGAAAAAAAATCTTTTTATTCACTTGAGCCAGTTCCCACAAGAATAACATTCAAGGCTTGAGGGCAGGAATATCGCAGATAGCATTAATAAAACATCTTAAAAAGCAAAGAAATGAATAACAGACTATGTATCAGAACTGTATTTCTGAAAATATCACAGTTCCGCTCATATTCTCCCACAAACCTCCACCCACGGCGGGATTATGCCAAGAAAAAAATCCAATATTAAAACTTAAATAACACTCTCCTGCTTAATATCGTTGGTATTCTCTGCATAACGTAAAATACATTAGACAGCTGCTGGCAGATATCGTGATTCATTTTACGGTAGACTTAAGGTGGAATTGAATTACCGCGATTGCACAAAACAACCAGGCGGATTGCTAAATTGTCACAAGTTTTTACACGCCGAATGTTTCGGAGGTTTCAGACGGCAAAGGTTGCCGTAGGCTGTGCCGACAAGACCTGAATAGAGGAGGCTAGAAAGACATAAGTCATTTTTCACTTTGATGGGATTAATGATTATGGGGGCCATTCAATTCTCCTGCCATGTTCCATGAAGACCTTTGTCGTCTGTGTGACGAGCCTTTGTTTCAAATGGCAGATGCTCTGTAATTTGAGATCTTATATGTGAGTGATACGCTGCTATTTCCATCAATTCTCCTGGGCTTTTCCTCTCTTTTATTGTCAGAGGAAGGTCAATTACATATATCACTTTGCTAAATATAACCTCATGCAAAATGTTTGGTAAAAATCTTGCTGCTTCAATAGGTTCTATTGAGTTTTTTTTTTTTTTTCTATGCTAATTGTAACCCCTTTGGCTCAGGGGAGCGTATGGTCACTGTGAAGTGTGTTTAATATCACAGTCATCCGCGTTCAGTTTGCAGTGTTTGCTACATCCATATTTATTCTTTTCTGTTGCCTTTTTTCCGTGAATGTTATCCTAGTTTCAAAAGTTCCCAGGAATGCCATGACTCTGTCGATCTCATCATACCTAATATGGTCGAAACACTGAAAATTACAAATGCTGGAATTACCGAGAATGACTTCCTTACCAATAACATTACCATTCCAGATGTGGACCAGAGGCATTCAATATGCCTTTGTGCTGTACGGGAAACTTCTCTGCACACAATGGGTTGTGTATTTTCATTGAAACCTGGAACACTGTGTACAAATATGCATGAGTACAATGCATTGTTTTACAGTGAGTCAAAGATTCATGACAAAATCAACAAGGAAAAATAAGTGGAATTTAGCATAAAGACAATCAAGTCTATTTTTAGGACGAGTATTTTATTTTATTTTTTTAAGCATTGTGACTATGTATTCTCATTTTTTAAAATTAATTAAATAATTAATTAATTTATGCATTTAGCAGATGCTTTTATCCAAAGCGACTTACAGTGCATTTGGGCTATACATTTTTTACCAGTATGTGTGTTCCCTGGGAATCGAACCCAGGACCTTTTGCGCTGCTAAATGCAATGCTCTACCACTGAGCCTTTAATTTTTACATTGGGACACTATATATTCTCATTTCTGTACTGTTTTTGGAATTTTATCCATGAACGTTTATTTATTTTAATCTGTATTTATACAATTCTATTATAATAATATTCTATATAAGAGTTTTTTTTTTTTGGTGAAACCAGTATCAATTAAAGGCTGTAAAATAAAATACTAACATTGTGTATAAGTCATTTATAGTTTAAATAATAAAACATATTTTTGCATTATAGTAATGAGATGTTTTACATTACTGTAATGAGAATCGAGGGGGAAGGTATACAGAAATGTCATGAAAATAATGTCATAATGCAAAAACAAATTGATGTAAAATAGATTAATTAAATAATTAATTAATTTATGCATTTAGCAGATGCTTTTATCCAAAGCGACTTACAGTGCATTTGGGCTATACATTTTTTACCAGTATGTGTGTTCCCTGGGAATCGAACCCAGGACCTTTTGCGCTGCTAAATGCAATGCTCTACCACTGAGCCACGGGAACATAATAATAGGAACATTTCTGTAACATTTTTGGCCATTTGGGTTTATTTATTTATTTTGTAATTACCATTCTCAAAAGTGAATCTCATTACTGTAATACAATAATCTATATTTATATAATAATACTATAACAATAACAGTCTATATAATAAAGTTTTTTTTAGGATGTTTATGCTTTTGTTTTATTGTATTTTTACTATGAATTCTTATTTCTGTAATGTTTTTGGGGCATTTAATGAGGGTTTGTTTGTTTATTTATTTATCTATTTAGTAATTCCCATTATTCTCATTGATGAATCTCATTACTTTGCTTTTGGACTGAAATATGACCCCCCCCCCAATAGGCATTTTTATGGATCTACAAATTCTTGTGTTCAACAGGCCGACTTCACAGAGAAACTGCGAGTTCATGAGGAGACCTGCATCTCGAGGTTAGAACGACTTCAAAAAGGCTCTTCCAAACAGCACTGATGAGATGCCAAGAGGATTTCCCACCAGTATTTACTAATTCAACCAGAACGAGTCTGAAAATAACACAGAATATGGCACTGGTGGTTTATACAGCCAAACACTCTTAATTTACTGTACATTTTATTCACTGCGGTTGCACTTATGTCAAGCAAAACTACTTCATCAGTTTGTACGATGCTGATAATAGATGAAATAAATGACTTTCTGACATTCTTGATTTATTCAGCAAGATAAAATGATGCAGATGAAATTCGGGATCATATTCATGGACGTCAAGGAGGGAACAGAATATCTAATTAAGTTGTTTGTATACGGTTTTTGTGGCACCTTTCCCACAAGTCATTAACTGTCTGAAAGTAGCCCAGCGCTATGGCAACGCTGTGTAACTCAGCCTAAATAGCTGAGTTGCCATATAAAGTGATGTATTATTAAAGCTGAATAGTGACTTCTCCCTCTGCATTTGAGAAAGCCCACATATAACTATAAATATCCCCCCGCAGTACATATGAAAGAATGCTGATCATTTTGTTTTTAACTCTCAGCTCTCTTATTTTCCATTTTCACAGCACAATTATTTCAGATCACAAGGCACACTCTGCATACAGAATCGCATCAAAGATTATTATTGTTATTATAAAGATGAATTATTAATTTAGCTCATGTCATATTATTAAAGGGGTCATATGATGCTATTTTAAAGATCATTATTTTGTGTATTTGGTGTAACAGAATATGTTGACATGCTGACATTTGTTGACATTATTTTTCAAATACTGTACATTATTGTAGATTTCTAATTGCATGTACTTCCGGAAGGCCAAATAAAGTGCTTTTGCTTTCGCACTGAAACACACAGCGTCTCCCTGACATGGCTGCATCAACACTACTGCTGTTCCTGAAACCACGCCTTCTTTCTTTGCTTGAACATTCTGGCTGCATTATGCTAATATTTCCACATAGTGACGTAGGTATGTGGGGGCGTGTTAGAATGAGCCGTTTTAGGTAGGCGTGGCTGACTCTTAACTTTTATAAAGAATATCTCTTTGGATTTGAGACTTTAGTCTTTGCAACTTTACAGATCTTCTTCATGCACCAAGAGCTTGTAACACTCCAAAGAGAAAGGAAAACTTGAAATCGCATCATATGACCCCTTTAAAGGTCTCAAACTCTCAATACACAACCAGATTATGATTGATGGGTAAAACAGGTCCATTTAATCAGCGCAATATCAAATTACAGCCTCTGTTGTTTTTTACAGCCTGTTGATTTAGCTCTTCATTAGCCTTTCCGTCCCCGTGTTGACATGTGACCGAGAAGTTAGCTGCTTACCTGCGAACATGTTCAAACAGTTTGAGTGCCGTTCTTTATGTTCGCAAATTAATTGATAGAATAATTCCTGAGCCAAGAGCTGGATGACCTTTCAGCTCATACACAACAACGGAGAACATTAAAGAATGACTTATACTTACTGGAGTACTGTGGATAGGTTTTAAAGAGCCCATGGTGGCTTTTAGATCATGTTTATAAGATTATCTGTATGCTAGTGTACACCTAAAAGTCAAATAAATAAATATAAATGTAGCAAATTTTAGAATATAGATTTAAAATATGTTTAAACTGTACAGTTGTCCATTTCCTGGAGAAAATGCGTCATTAAAATACACATTTTTGTCCAATCAAATGCTCTTTAGAATGAGATTGTCCCTGATAGCACCTGAGATGACTAGAAAATGCAAGTAGCAGATCAAGGTTATGATGTAAACGAAACATGACTGGCAATTTAAAACAAAAAATAATAATTGTTACCTGCTTACCTTCCTTTTTCAACAAAACAAGAACATTCTCGCAGTTTCATATGGAAGCTTGTTTCTGCCACAGGATTAAAAAAATAAAATTTTGACTTTTTATCTCAGAATTCTGATTGTTTTTTCTCGCAATTACAAGAAGTCAAAATTGCGAGACGTAAACTCAGAATTCTGAGAAAAAATGTTGGAATTGTTAGATATATTTCATTTAATTTCATTTTATTTTCATCCTGTGCCAGGAACTTGTTTCTATAGTTTAATGAGGTCTTTAACAAATAAATTGCTTTAGAAACTTTATTTATTGTGATTATTTACTGATTTGCTGTATTTTTTTATTAGTATATTTTATTTTTAAATGCGTTTAGGATTCAAGTTGGAATTGTGAGTTACCTTTTTTATTTTTTATTTCATGGCAGAAACAAAAAACAGAATTCCGAGATACAAACGCAGAATTGTGAAATGTAAACTTAAAAAAAAAAAATTTACGTTTATAACTCGCAATTCTAAATTGTGAAAAAAAAGTCTGTGAGATATAAACTCAAAATTGCAAGAATAAAAAGTCATATTATTATTTTTTTTTAATCTGTGCCAGAAACATGCTTCCATAGTTTTATCAGGTCTTTCACTAATAATTTGCTTTAGTAACTTCATTGTGATTATTTACCGATTTACTATATTTAATTATAATTGTTTTTACATTTATTTAATTTAGAATTAATTATTTAATTAGTAATATATATTAATATAATAAAAATATGAATACTTATTATACATTATTTACTGATGACAAAAAACAAATGTTAATTATAGTATATTTTTGGGAATGTGACACTTTTACAGTCATTCATGAACCATTGCAGAACTTTCCTAATGAGACACGCCTGGCTGCACTCTTTGATCCACTTAATCTTGGGGATGATGTCACTTTAAATAAGAATAAATAATGAATATGTCTGTGTTACAAGATGTTTTACTCTTTTAAATGCAGCATTTTTTCTTCAGCGGATGCCGGCGACAATCATGTGATCATTTGCAATCTGTGCGAGATCTAAATACATTAATACCTTTCGTTGTACAAAATCAAGCTAATTAGAAATGAGGATACAGTTGCTGCCAAACGATTGTGTATCTTTGCTGAGTGATTAAAAACATTCTTGAACATCTGATGACGTGATGATTTATGGCTTTAATCATCCCCAAAATAGCTGGAAGGAGTCTGATGTGCTGGCAGCAGATTTTTTTCCATGGTACTTATAACAACCCCACTTCGAGAATAAGAAAGCTTTATATATATATATATATATGTGTGTGTGTGTGTATGAAATCAGTAGTCTATTTTTAGGACGATCATAAGGTTTATTATTATTATTATTATATTTTAATTTTTATTAATTATTATTTTATTTCCCCTTCACTTTTCCAGGCTGATCTCATTTGGGAGTGCTGTTAATTGAGATCAAATGCTTTTCCGAACACTCTTTGCACACGTCCTGCATAACTGTGGTGCCCTGTGAAACCTAATCGGCCTGTTTCTCAAGCGCTCAGACGTGACACAGTCAGAATGCCATGCTCAGGTTTGCCTACAGAATGAGGCGTCGTAAAGAAATGGCCGTATCTTGTGCCACATGTGGTAAAGCCCAGCATTGATACTATCTTCTGTATCATTCTGAGAAAAAGAATGTAATAAAGTGTAAAGAGTAAGAGGCACTTAGAGTGGAAATGACTGAGGCCATTTTTTTGGAGGGAAGCAGAATGTTAAGCATATCATTTGATAAAAGCATTAACATTCTTCTGTTAAAATGTGTGTATTAATTGAGTCATTAAGGTTTTAGGCATTACGTTGTCATGGCAACAAAGTTTCAAAATTCACTTACATTGTAAGGGCCTCGCTGTTACTGAGTTTTTCCTAAATTAATTACTTGGTAATTATACCACTAGTACTTAATTTGTATTGAACCTGAAATATTCTCTTGAAGGAATAGTTCATGCATAAAATCTAAATTTGCTGAAGATTTTCTCACCCTCAGGCCATCCAAGTTTGTTTCTTCATCAGAACAGATTTGGAGAACTTTAGCATTACATCACTTGCTCACCGATGAATCTTTTGCAGTGAATGGGTGCCGTCAGAATGAGAGTCCAAACAGCTGATGAAAACATCACAAGAAATGGACACAAGTCCAGTTTATCATTATCTTGTGAAGTGAAAAGCAAGCATGTTTGTAATAAAAAAAATTAATTAAAATACGAGTCCTCTATCCATAATATTGCTTTCTCCAGGAAAAAAAGTCATCTTGTCTAAATCAGGAGAGAAATATGCACAGATCAAGCACTGTTTAAAAGCAGTACAAAACAATTCTAAACAAATATGTCTGTGGATTTTGATGTGAGAGGACAACAGGTTTTTTCACTGTGGAAAATCAAGCGTAGCGTTAGTTCTGGCAGGTCACGTTAGTCAAGCTCGCATCAGCTGACTCTCAGCTGATCCCCATCTACCTATGGGAATACGACACCTATCTAAGTATTTGTATATAAGGTCCCGCAGTAGTATCAGCAGTTTTCGCATTGCTCAATAGCTAATTACCCTCCTCCATCCCCAACTCCTCCTCTGTCAGTCAGGATTCAGCCTTCTGATTCTCCTTTGAATCAGACTAGTTCTAAAATGTGTACATAGAATGATTGAACTTAACAATATCTGCAATACATTTATGTTGGTTCTGTTCTGTTTACCCTGGGGGGGTTATCGCTGCTCTCCCTGCTCTCATCCATGCTAGGCTGCATGGATGCGCAGGGAGTTCTTGCCCAGAACGGAACCATACCGCCAATCCAAACTGTATGCTAATTGTCAATCATCTTTGACGATAGTGGTCCTGACAGAAGTGTTATTATGGATTACGGACTCACATTTTGGTCAGAAGCGACAGTTGAAACTCTTTAATGATTGATTGTTTCTTACAAACATGGAATTTTTACTTCACAAGACATTAGTTGACGGGCTGGAGTCGTTGGGATTGCTTGTGGGTTATTGTGATGTTTTTATCAGCTGTTATTCTGACGGCACCCATTCACTGCAGAGGATCCATTGCTGAGCAAGTGATGTAATGCTAAATTACAATATCTTGGATGGCCTGAGGATGACAAAATGTTCATTTTTGGGTGAACGATTCTTTTAAAGAGATGAAAATGAATGTTGTCATGTTTCAAACAGAAACTTTTAAGAATCTTCTTGCAGCACTTTTCCATGGCAGTTTATAATTAATCAAAATAGCATTAAAGTAGTCGATATGACTTGAGCACTATATTTAAAGTCTTCTAAAGTCAGACAGGCAGACAGAAAGTCACTTTTCTGTGTATTCAGTCAGGTTTGGTCACGTCACATTGACGCCATGACGTTGCTGTGAAACTTAAAGTGATGGGAAAAAATTAGATTACAGGTGTGACATGATAGTGAGTAAATAGGGACATTTATGGGTAAACATTTCCTTTCACAGAAAGGACGTATCTTAAAAGAGCTGGAGATACTGTAATCCCCATCTTGAGGCTTTTCTCTTTTTTTCTTTTAGATGAGTTCAATTATCTGTCAATCTCAATATAACACAGCACTGAGAAAACTAAATTGAATTTTTTTTTCCCTTTCCTTTGCCACAGAAATTATATGAGATGTGAAGAAAGCGAAGCTGTGTGTTGAAGGCAGCTGTCATTATCCTTTTTTTGCTCTGCTGTCAGGGCTGGCTAGTTCTGGCATAAAACTCTTCAGGCGATGTAATATACGTAGCAATTTTGCTGCATTACAGAGAAAAGAGACAAAGTAAAACATTTTTACAAGTTAAAAGGATAAATTAGGATGGAAATGATTTAAGAGCCGACATTTGGTCTTAGTCCTGGGACCAGATGTTCGATTTTCCTGCAGTGGAAGAAAGTTATGGGGGTTATCCAGAATACTTGACTGGTAGCCTCTTGGCTTTCCACACATTCCTAAATTGCCGTGTAATTTAAGACCTTGTTTTCATTGCAAAATAGTGCGGCGCGTTCAGTTCGTTGCGGTTACAGTCGTGTTACAGAACACAAAAATAATGTTTGCATTGTTCGAGGAAACCAGGTGCAATTGCAGTTCTGCGCTGGTAATAAATGTGGCGGATAGCTCTGTTGTGCAGTAAAACTCTTTTCAAGCGAACAGGTTTAGTGCTTTGCCTAGATTGTTTTGTCAGCTCTATACCCATGCAAATGATTAAGAGCGCTCGGCCTTGTTTGCATTAAACTCATGACATTTCAACCGCTTTTCCCCATATTATTTACATAAGAATCGTTCCTCTTTAGAAACCTGAGACTTAAACATGAACAATATGGTTCCTCTTTGTTTCCACAGAAGTCAATAATAACGGCCCATTATCTTCAAGAGTAGTTTATATTCATTTGGAGTCCTGGTGGGCACCATTAATGCTGCTTACATAATGAAATTCATCGAGTCTTTTGGGCTCATTGTATAAATCATTAATTTCCCGCTGCAGCGCAAGTAAAAGTAAATCAACCCCACCCTGTTGTTTCATTTGAAAAGAATCATTTTGTTGCTTTAGAGTCGTCTTATCTGGAGCGATACTGTGTGTTTGCCTGCACTAGTTTAAAGTGAAATAAGAAAAAGAAAGAGAATAGTTGCAAAGGTCAGGTTTTATTGACAGACCGCTTTCAATCACAGGAATGCACTGTGTCACACACGGTGTGAAATGCACCGGCGGTGCACATATAAAATGTCATATCCCATGTTGTTCTGAAATTTCGGCCGTGTGAATTGTTTGATTTGATTGAACTTATTCTGTGCATATCAAATGGAAGGTCAGGATCTTGCTAGCAGCACTTAGTCTCGCAGATAAGGTAAACTAAGCCCGTTGTGTTTGAATCTGTCCAATAGATGTGATACAGTATCTTTATCTAAGGCTAGCTTGTACACTTAACACTTAACACTTAATGTTTCCTGTCAATAAAGCCGAGACCTATAAAAAAGGTCACTGTACCACAATTCTGGTGCTTTATGAGAGCTGCGTCACGGCCACGGTGCTGTGTAACACATCATTCGTACTATGACTGCAAACAAGTACAGCAATGCATGCTGGTTGTTGTGACGTCGTAATGTCAGACAGTTTATATACAAAAAACAAACAATATAAATGATGAGGTAAGCTGTCAGAGTGAAAATCCTTGTTGTCAAAATGTAAACAATAAAACTATGAAATAGAAATTCAAATACATGCACACATATACAATAGTATATGATAATAATTATTATTACAATAATAGTATTTAATAATAATACATTACTATTATTATTATTATTATAAAATAAAAATAATCTATATAATATAAATAATATTTATTATTATTATTATAAAATAAAAATAATCTATAATATAAATAATATTAATTTATTATTATTATTATTATGTCAATTACATCATATAATTATTACAAAATAAGAAAATAAAAATAAAATAATTATTATTGCAGTATTTTTTATTTTTATATCTTATTATATAATCGTTTGTATTACTCTTATTAAAATTAAATGTAATTGTGTGTGTGTGTGTGACAAGGTTATTAGAAAAACGAAAACCATTTTAAAAAACTCAGTATTTTCATTTTTTTTATATAAAATAATCATTAACAAACAAATTATTTTAAATAAAAAATAAATGTAATAAAAAATTACATTTTATTTCAACCAGTTTCCAACATTTCTCATTTTTGTTTAGTTTAACTAAGACATTTTCATATTTTTAAATAGTTTTTTAGTATATAAACATTTAAAAAATAATACAAATGACACAAACAAATAAAAAAATTACTAAATATGATCAAAAACTATAATATAATCAATGATACTAAAATAACTGGTGTGTGCATATAGAGAAAGACAAAGATGAAGATAAATTGTACAAAATGTAAAATAAAATGTAAGTATTAAATAAGTGTATAAAGTAAAAATAATAAAAAATAATTTAATAAAGAAAATAAATGTAATGTTATAGCAATATATATATATATATACTTCGTAGACATCTTTAATCTCTAATAACTCCATTCTGCTGTCTGTTGTCGGTGTTTCTTTGTCTGAATATGGCACTTATCACATGCCGTGTGGTATCGGCATTTGGTATCGGGGCATTTTAACGAGTACGAGTACAGGAGATCAGTATTGGGCCCGATACCGATACCAGTATCGGTATAGGTGCATCCCTAATATATATATATATATATATATACAAACTGTAATTTCACTTTGAACCACAGAATTCACAAAAAAAATTATTTGAAACCACCATACAAAATCACAGCTAGAGAAAAACACACATTTCAAAACCTACTAGCTGTAGAGATACAGGCCATAAGCCAACTAGCCCCGGCCTGTATTCATGTGTTGCAAATGTACTGCTCATGTTCTAATCAGCATTATGATCAGTCCCAGAATGACACCGTCGGCTGTCGACAGGGACTCAGGAGAGCGGTTTGAAGCCTTTTCATGCGTGATGCAACCATTGACTCTGCATGTGAGTGGGTGTTTGCTCATGTCACAACCAGCGACGATAATGAGAAATATTTGCCTTTATCCCAACTGGTATTAGCAGCACCTCAAACGGACGAGGATAGACTGACATGAAACACGATAAGTACGTGCAGTATAATTGAATGTGAAATTTTATACCGCCTTCGATAACAAGTCCCAGCACTGCTGGTTCCTCTGCCGTTTCAAGGCTCCCACATTTTGTTTAATCCATTCTTTGTGTGATAATGTTAAGGTTCATATAATGCAAAGCAGCGTTTTGCCTCAGTGACAGATGAAACGTGTTGTGTAACAGGCTGAATAATGTATTTTTAATATCACTCCTTAAAGCATAGGAGCTCCATTGTACTCCTGTATGATATAATGACTTGCATTATTATATGCAGGAGTGTGAATTATGCAGAACCTTCAGTAGGCCTATTATTTGAACTGTATGGTAATGGCCTCGACATTAGTGTATTCACCTCGCGCTCAGAACATGATAGCGCTCGATCATTCGCAGCCATATCTTAAAAAATAAAACAACGTCTCCAATTAGTTGACTTTCAAAGCCTGGGCATTTATGCAGTAATGCAGTAAAAGCCATCATGTGCCTGGATGATAGAAAGCAAGTGCTGCTGGAGGAACAGACATGGATATTGATCTAATATGATCAGCCCAGTGTCATATTCCCCAAGGCACATATTGATGCTGGCAAACAGATTTTATTTATTTTACAGTGAACTGTGTTGAATGAAGGGGGCTAATAATTTGTAACTATTTCTTCTTTGCTGGATTGCTCTTAAAGAAACAATTCACCCAAAATAAAGGTCATGCTCTCATGTCAATCCATATATGATGGATTCATACAGGTTGTCATTATAGCTTGATGCTGCTCTGTTTGTCATTAGGATGACAAAAAGCTACATTTGTAGGTCTAACAGAGCTTGTTAATATCAAATGTTTGAGATGGCCAATCAAATCAAAGAAGGTGGGCTTTTTTGAACATGACGCCTCATTTTTAATGGTGAAAGAGTGCGAGGTAAGATGTAAGTAGCAAAACATTTAATATTTGAAAACTGTTTTACGGTAGAAAAGTTAAACGACAGACGGTGATGAGTCACCACTGATAAGCTACCACTAAATATTGTAGAAACTTAATTTGCTGTAAAGTTGCTTTGCAATGATTTGTATCGTGTAAAGCGCTGTACAAATAAACTTGACTTGACTTGACTATTGAAACAACTGGCTTTTGCCTGTGAAAATTCGCTTAACAAAGCTAGTTCTTTTTCATTGTGTGGAAAAGGGCAGCACAAACATTCTGCTAAATCTCTCCTTTTGTGCTCAACACAAAATTACATGGTGAAAAAATAAACAAGTCATATACAGGTTTGTAACATCCTGGGGATGACTAAATGATATTTATATTTGGTAATTACAAGTAATTACCCCTCATTTTTTTCAAATAATTGTAGCTTGCTAATATTGGTGCAATTAAGCAACAGTGCATTGTAATATTTCCAAGCAAGACCTGAAAGGTGAATCCTCAAGAGCACACCTATGTGTTGTCGGTTCAGTTTGGTTGCCGTGTGCCTCTATGCTGCTCTTGCACAATTCCCACTTTCCCACTTCAATGATTAAATGACTCATATAGTCACTGTTTTAATTTGTCGTCATGGTGAAGTTCTCTCTAGACCACTACATACAATACCAAAGGCATCATACGAAAGTGGAAAGGGATTTGGCAATGTCACAATTCAAATAGCAGACATAAAAATCTAAGAAATGAAAAGCCCACAGAGTTTTTCAGAGAATCCCCCTTGTTGTTCTGCAAATTAAAGCCATTCATTCTCATGTTAATTATAGCCCTCTGTCAAGCTGAGCTGATGACTATTAGTTTCCACAGCCTTTCGCCATTAACAAGAAGATGTTTATGCTGCACTTATGTATATTTGAATTTGCCAGTTGGGTTCAAACATTGGCCTCTAGCAAAGGTGCTCTTTACAAGCAAGAGTAACCAGCGATGGTTTCTGAGAAACATGCAAATCAAATTATTTTCAAGCGCAGGCACAATCAGTGTTTGTGACATCCTATGGGAGATATTGCTTTGTTTTTCTGACAAAAGACACAGTGTAAAGGGAGCATGTGTTTTCCATTTTTACTGTATAAAGCTATAGTGCGCTTTCATCTAGCGAAGCACAATACACGATCCATCAAAAACTCATCTTGTGATCTATCATGTGAAATTAGGCAAGGGTTTCATGTGCTGAAACAATGCAGTTTTACTTAAAGGTGAAGAGTAATGTTTTTTCTTTATGGTAAAATACCTTCTATCTCTGTAGAGACAGATATATAAGTAAGCCATTCATAGGTTGATTCCCCTGAAAAGTGTAACCACTGTGATGTGATTAATACATCGCTCTGTTTGAGCTCCATAGCAACACATCAGATTGGCTTAGCCAATAGCATAACTTTGGGGCGGGGCGATCTGTTTGTTTGTCCAATGGCAGAGTGTTGGGAAACCTGTTTGAAAACGCTCATTTTTGCATTTGCGTTTAGTGACTTTAGTGGTACTGAATGACACATTTTACCTTTAACCCTCTATGGTACTGTGTTGCCTCCAGGCAACATAGCCTATTTTAGGTTATTTTTTAATAAAATGTACGGAAGTCCTAAGAGGCCATGGATTATTAATATTTTTCTTTCTTGTTTTCTCGTGATCATGACTTAATTATCTTGTGATCTCGACATAACAAGTTGTTGTTCTCTAAGTTACACAACTGCGCCAACAGGTGGCAGTATAGAACTGAAAATGAAAATTTACAAATTATATATAATTTTATTTCAAATAAAAGGAAAATAAAGTGAGTTGAATCCAAACAGCTCTAAACGATTTTAGAATAGTTCTCTGCATCCTTCTGAAGGCGCTCCGGTGTTGCTTTGTGATTGATTAGCCTTTATTTAAGTATTGTAGACGTTATTACTAAGCAAAGCAGAATTTGCTGAAATATCCACAACATACAGTAAGAGCGCACGGTTTATCAGTCGATCAGATGCGTGAAGACCCCAAAGAATCATATCAACTTGTGGAAAATAGGCATCCTATGACCCCTTAAAAGATGAAGTGTAATGTTTTGTTTTTTTTGTACCTTCTGTAGAGACAGATATAAGTAAGCCATTCATAGGTTGATTCCCCTGAAAAGTGTAACCACTGTGATGTGATTAATACATCGCTCTGTTTGAGCTCCATAGCAACACATCAGATTGGCTCAGCCAATAGCATAACTTTGGGGCGGGGCGATCTGTTTGTTTGTCCAATGGCAGAGTGTTGGGAAACCTGTTTGAAAACGCTCATTTTTGCATTTGCGTTTAGTGACTTTAGTGGTACTGAATGACACATTTTACCTTTAACCCTCTATGGTACTGTGTTGCCTCCAGGCAACATAGCCTATTTTAGGTTATTTTTTAATAAAATGTACGGAAGTCCTAAGAGGCCATGGATTATTAATATTTTTCTTTCTTGTTTTCTCGTGATCATGACTTAATTATCTTGTGATCTCGACATAACAAGTTGTTGTTCTCTAAGTTACACAACTGCGCCAACAGGTGGCAGTATAGAACTGAAAATGAAAATTTACAAATTATATATAATTTTATTTCAAATAAAAGGAAAATAAAGTGAGTTGAATCCAAACAGCTCTAAACGATTTTAGAATAGTTCTCTGCATCCTTCTGAAGGCGCTCCGGTGTTGCTTTGTGATTGATTAGCCTTTATTTAAGTATTGTAGACGTTATTACTAAGCAAAGCAGAATTTGCTGAAATATCCACAACATACAGTAAGAGCGCACGGTTTATCAGTCGATCAGATGCGTGTCAAAGTTGCCTTCGTTACTATAGCAACAGTAGATCAAACAAATCAAACAGTCTAAAAACAACTTTTGTTATGTCGAGATCACGAGAAAATTAAATCGTGATAATGAGAAAACAACTTTCGTTATGTTGAGATCACGAGAAAACAAAAAAGTAAAATATTAATAATCCATGGCCTCTTAGGACTTCCGTAAAAATGAGATACCCATTTAGTTGATAAATGTTATCTCAGAGTAGGAGAACTCAAATACTAGGGGTGTGACGAGACACTTATCCCACGAGACGAGACACGAGACTGGGTTCACGAGACGAGACACGAGACTGGGTTCACGAGACGAGACACGAGACTGGGTTCACGAGACGAGACACGAGACTGGGTTCACGAGACGAGACACGAGACTGGGTTCACGAGACGAGACACGAGACTGGGTTCACGAGACGAGACACGAAATGTTTTGCCACAAACTCAACTGACAGGCAAGTAATTGCACAAAAATTATAAATAGTATAAATAAAAATAAATAATAAACAACGCAAATATCCCTTTAAAGTGGACGTGAAGCAGTCAGTCAAGATTACATTATTTAGTTTACTGTCTTAACACTGTTTAAATAGGAGCGAGAGGTGTTGGAAGAACGCAGCAATATTTGCTATTTTTAGGTGGGAACTCATATGTTGCTTTGTCTGGCTGGTGTCATCATCTCTGCCAGTTTCATATATCATCATATTTACTGCTCTGCGTCTATTCATCTGAACGAGAGAGAGAGCAGATGGACCTGTAAAAATGATTGATAAGCATTCCCTTTAACTGAAAATTGGTGCAATGAGATATTAGAGATATTCTGAATAAATAAACAGCATGAATAATATGAACTGGTTAGTTTGGTGATCATTTTAGTCTTTGATATTCCTGCACGTCACTCGACACATTTGCTTTAAACATATGCTCATCTGTTTTCAAGCCAGCAGGTTGCAGTACACTTGATGGCTGTCTTTCTATAACGGTATGCTGTTGTTGAGGGAAAAAAATATGAGTGCAAAACTAGAAAATAAAAAAATTCAATGGCAGCTCTATTTAGGTAATCTTATCATGACCGAAGATGTTTGTAGATGTGTTTCTTTCATTTATTTTATTACATTTTAACATGAAAATATGTGTTGCATTGCATTATTTGGAAGTAACATAAAAGCAGACAATATTGAAAAACTCTTGCACTTTAAAATGTCACCTTTATTACCATTAATTAATCGTGAAATGTAGTAAAGGAAGATTGGGCAAGATACACTCTGGGGTAAGATGAAACCCTCCCCTATTATTTTCTTCTTAATGTAGATGGAACTTCATCTTACATCAACATATTTATTGAATTGCTTTGCTCATCTTAATTTTGATATTTCATCTGACCCCTTAACATTTATGATTATTATATTTCTATTTTTATATAAAAAATACTATATACTATGTACGTTTTTATTTTATTTTATTTATAAAAATAATTTATTATAAAATACTGTGTGTATAGTATACTATAATATATAGAACATATGATTAATTATTATATATATATATATATATATATATATACACTGTATATATAATTTGTTTTTATTTAAAATGTTATACTATTTATACTGTGTATAGTATACTGTATATGATTAGTGTTTTACATTTGTAATTCAAAATTATTTCAGATTACATTATAACAAATATCTGGCATTTCGAATGATGCATCATAATTCTGTACATACTAAACTATAAACGTTATATTTTTTCAGTAAATGCACAGTATCTCTATTTATGAGTTAGATAAGCTCAATCTGTGTCTGCTCTGCTCTTTTCGGGAAGCGGTTGCAGTGTGTGATTTCTGCCACTGGCAGCAGTCTTGAGTTTGTAGCAATTTGTCATTAATTTATGTTATCTCTAAAGGGAGAGAAAAAAAAGTGCTGATGCTGTTTTTGCTGCCCACAAGGCAAATTACTGAAAGTAAGGTGAACAGCATTTCAATGCCTCGGAGCGATCCTCGGAAATCACTCAGCTTCTAATTCAAAACAGGTTCTGAAACCAAAGAGGATAATATATAATTACAGGCAATTTACTCAGAAGAACACTAGTGCATTTTGGAGTGAGTGAATGGCAAGGTTTCTAACTTGTCAGTTGTATTCAAATGTAGCTCGGAAGAACTGAAAATGAAGTACATTTTGTGTCACATTGTTCTGAAAACAAATATGGGGATTAATGGAGTGCTGAAGAGCGCATAGTCATGCAAAAATTCATTGACAAGCAAAGCAGCACATTGAGTGCATTCGCCTCTCATGTCAATGTGTGTCACAGTATAGTGGGATGATTGATGGTGTGCTTGAATGCACTTGCTATTACCGCTCACTGTCTCAAATAAAGGAGTTTAATCATAGGCTGACATGACGTTTACAGCGCCGCCCTCCTCCAATCACAAGGACGGTCACATAATATCACACTGCTGCAATAAAATCTGCAGAGCAGAATGACTTCAATGCTGGCTGACGACCAGTATTGTACTCAAGATGTTGATAACATTTAAAATAACCTTAATTACGAAAATGCACAAATATATAATGATTAACAGATTGAGTAATTGTCATGAAACTTTGATTCATTCTTAAGATTACAATAAGATTACTATAATATACATATACACATTCATATTCAGCAACCAAATATCATTGCATTACATAATGCTTAACAGATCAAATTTGAATGTATAATATTGCAGGCGCAGGTTATATATTTATTTATTTACTTATTTCTTATCCACGTATTATATAAGCTTTATTATCATTTTCATTAATAAAAGGACCAAATATTATTGCATTACACAATACCTAATAGATCATTATTTAAAGTTCATATTTTTAAACACATTTATGATATGCTCAGCATTATATTATCTATCTATCTATCTATCTATCTATAAAATTAAAACTTATTAGAAAGCCTAAATAATGTACAAGAAAATAATAAATAATTAAATAAATATATAACCAGCAATATTTTCATATAATATATATACACACACACACACACACGTTAATTAATTATTGTGTTTATTGCTTAATTATGCACAATTAATTATTTATTATTAATGTATTTGTAATCATATTTATTAGTTATTGCTATTATTATTGTTAATAATAATAATTATTAATGTGTTTATTTATTAATTATGTACAATTATTTATTATTAATGTATTTTAATCATATTTATTAGTTATTGCTATTATTATTGTTAATAATAATAATTATTAATGTTTATTTCTTAATTATATACAATTAATTATTTATTATTAATGTATTTGTAATCATATTTATTAGTTATTGCTATTATTATTGTTAATAATAATTATTAATGTGTTTATTTCTTAATTATGTACAATTAATTATTTATTATTAATGTATTTGTAATCATATTTATTAGTTATTGCTATTATTATTGTTAATAATAATTATTAATGTGTTTATTTCTTAATTATGTACAATTAATTATTTATTATTAATGTATTTGTAATCATATTTATTAGTTATTGCTATTATTATTGTTAATCATAATAATTATTAATGTGTTTATTTATTAATTATGTACAATTAATTATTTATTATTAATGTATTTTAATCATATTTATTAGTTATTGCTATTATTATTGTTAATGATAATAATAATATTTAGATTTAATTATTTTACAAAAATTATCAACTATTTGCGTGGCCATACATTAAAATTTCATCTAAATTCTTGGCACCTATATATTCTATGCATAGTTTCACCCAGTTCTTCTAAATAATAACCCCCGCCCCCAAAACAAAATAATGTCTTATGATTCAAATGTACCAAATCACATTCAAGTCTGCTCAGTTCATTTGGGTTAAGCTGTTATATGAAGCATCACATCCATAATCACCAGCTGCCCCTCGTGACTGGAGATAAAACATTGCATAAGACATAAAAATAGCTGACGTAAATGTTACATCCTGTAATTTAGGCCATATGCTACAACTTTAAGGGCACAGCCATACATTACGAAATACAGCAAATAACTATATAAGCAAAACCTCACTGGCATCGATATATGCGTAAAATATGCAGCACGCATATTAAGGTTTATAAATATTTATCAGGTTATTTGTGTGACAGATCTAGTTTATATTCGTTATTCACCGTGTGAAAGCTCGATAGCAATATCAAATTGTTCCTTAAAATCAGCCCCGCGACTTTAATTTTTTATAATAAAAAAAAGCAACATTAGCATGGACTAAGCGCTCCATCAAGAGTCTGCTCGCTTTGTAAGACGTTTGATTTCTCTCAGCAAACAAACGCGTTTCTTACCATGCCATTTATTCGCCTAAAGCACACGACAGGGGCGTCTTATTGTTTTGTTTGTTTTTAGCACTAGCAAGGACCGTGTTCAAATCACAGCGGCCATAATGGCAACAATTCAAAGGACGATATTACAATGTTTCCATTAGTCGCGTTTACACGCGCTTGATACATTTCAACAGCGTTTGCGATCATAAAAGGCGCTTCTGGATTGTAACAATCCCGATCCCATATCCAGCCTCCCTCACGCGCGGTAATGTGGCCGCATTAGTATAATTATTATATATTAAATGATTATACAGTAAACGCATTCGAGCAATGAAAGGAAGAATCTCTGCAGGAAATGTTTCGGTACACTCATACAAACCTCCTTTACACGGGTCCTGACAGACACATGCAACAATAATCGCGCATATTATCAAACACAGCCGTTTGTTTTACGTCTAAAAAATCGTTTAATCTATAATCCGTGTTTATACTTTACAGCTTTTAAATTATCACTGCCAGGTTTTGTCGAAAGAGGTGGTGGGATTTTGTAAAACGACTTCGAGGGGCTGAGAGACCTCACACGAACGAGACTCGATTCGCATTCACGAATTTAATATGAACACGCGGTGGTCTAAAATGTAGCAAAATGAGCGTGAATGAAATACTATGGGTTGAACAAATATTAGACATCAATTGCGGACATTTTAAGTGAGTTGATTTCGCACCGTGTCGGTTTCATATTGAAGGTCGTCGCGTTGATGAGCGCGTTGATATTTTGCTCTTCCAGGACCTGTGGTGATCCATTCAAGCCAACAAGTTTGGAGAGAATGTTTGAGTTTAATCAATTCAGAGCGACGAGATGGAGCCCAACTCACTTCTGGTAATATCATCCACTCCTAATGAATTTATTGCGCGCGCGCATCTAGTCATATGTTACGATAAGAAATCAATGGAGGAAACTTTACCGCAAAAGTTAATATTTTATTATTCATATTTCTATCTAATGTGATTTATCATGTGATCAGCTGGAATGCGTCGCTATGTTATATAAAATTGTGCTGCCGAATATAAATATGGCATGTCTATTTGTGTTTCCGCAGTGGGTAGGCTCACCTTGTGGTTTGCACGGACCTTACATTTTCTACAAGGCGTTTAGATTTCACCTTGAAGGCAAAGCGAGAATTTTGTCCCTGGGTGATTTTTTCTTGGTCAGATGTAAAGCAGGGGACCCCATCTGCATAGCAGAGCTACAACTCGTATGGGAGGAAAGGACAACCAAGCAACTTCTATCCAGCTCCAAACTTTATTTTCTTCCAGAAGATACCCCCCAGGACAGAAATGTCACTCACGGAGAGGTAATTTCTCGTTTTCCTGCTTCCCATGTCCCTCCGCGATGTGTTTATTGTGGTGTGGATGAAATATGAGCCGTGCGTGGCTTTGCATCGCATCTATTAATGATCACAAGACATCTAATGCATAACGCGTTTAATTATAGACATGCAGTCATAGTGGACCCTCGTGTTAATTTCGCCTCGGCTCATTTGCATACGAGCGTTTAGCGCTTGCATTTCAAACAGCGTGCGATGATGAGAATGGTGCCATTGTGTGAAGTTGTCACATCAGTGTTTCGCTTGTTTCATCTGATATACAATAGTGCGGAAACTGAGAACAGCAAAGACGACTGAAGCTGCTGACTGAATTTGATTGCTGATAAAATAGTGTTGCTTCTGATGAGCCGCGTATGATCGAGGCAAATAAATAGAGCGATAGAACGATCGATGTGAAGTGTGCTGTTGCTGATCGGCGCTAATGATATAGGCTACGGCTTATGCTGGCGAATGTGGAAGGCAGACGTTTGAAGAGTGCGATGCGAACTAATATCAATAACAAATAACGGCGCGCTGATCAAGCAGCGAGTGAGATTTATGAAGGTTATTATGTCAAAGTGCTACAGCCTCATTCCACATAAGCTGAGGTGTGTTTGCCCGACAGAAAAATGTTGTTTCTGGGGATTTAACCCTTTGAGGTACTGACACATTGTTCCTTTACAATACAGTGTTTGTTTATGCTGCTGTGCATTTACGTAAGCAAGGTTTCAATGATATGAATAACACCTAGAACTGATTGTAATTACTTTGTAATGAATTATTATATTAAAGTGATATATTATTAACATATTATTACGTCTGATAATACTATGTAATAATAATAAAAAAAAAATAATAATAACGTGATATCTGTAGGATGCTCTGTAAAAAGTGTACTGTATTTATATAGCTATTTCTAACTGAGCTGACCATTAAAAATGATTTTTGCTTGTGGAAGCTAATGTAGTCCGGATGAGTCATTCATAAATATTACAGATGGTTTTTACTGATGATGACGATTATTATGTGTTTTGATGTGTCCAGTGGTTAATATATTTATTGACTTTAATTTTAATACAATGATAACTAAATAATAATAATAATAATAATAATATGTGATATTTCAGGGTACTCAGTAAAAAGTGTAACTGCATTTTTATAACTATTTTTACCTGAGCATTAAAGTCATAAATATTACAGATAGTTTTTTTTTAAGGATAATGATTATTTTCATGTTTTTGTATGTCCAGTGGCTAATTTTTAATATGAAAACAAAACAATTATTATGCTACATCAGTAAAATGATTGTAATGTAGTAATAATAATAATAATAATAATTTCTTATATATATATATAGCAAGCGAACTAAATGTCATGCATTGCAAACGTCATGCAAATAATTTATGCAAACAACACAATAAAAACAGTTCATGAACAGTCATTTTCTGTTAAATACAGATTGTTTATTTATAGTTTTTCTATTTCTGATATTAACTGATAACTATTTAAAATAAGATAACAATAGTACATTGTGAATATTGGTGAAAACTGTTGGTTATACAAATGATCACTTTATCTCATATATAACTTATTGCTGTTGCTACAGAACTAATATTATTTTTGACTACACATAAAGCATGTTTTGATAAAACAGTGTCTACATGACAGTGTGTAAAGCTTTCCCATCCATTGTGCTCAATAGCAATTGTGTTGCAACTGCTATTTTAACAAAGCAGCACAGCTGCGGTCTTACATGGGTAATGTAACAAGGTCTGTACCTGTTTTATCTTGCACTGCTCATGTAATCACCGATCCCAAATACAAAAAGACAATCTGCTGTGTGTGAACCTCTACTGTTCTACTGTCCTCCCCCCGTGGAGTGGAGGATCAAATAGCCTTTTCAAAATAATCAACAGGTTCTGTGTGAAGCCCTGTCGAAATGTCAAGGTTACTTTGCTGAATTATTATCAATATTTGGTGGAAACATACACCGTTGCCAGCATCGACCTTGAAAACATGGTGTTTACACAATGTAACGAGGTGTTATTGAGGAAAAGCATTAGTCTTAATGCACTGTTTGTTCAGTTGATCAGAGCCCTGTCCTCTTTCCAACTTGCCACCGGCCTCCCTCCCTTCCCCCACTCTGCAGCAATGCCAATTATTTGCTTTTCAAATTTATTACGCATTCATGAATGCTGATCTTGAAACGGCCTGGGAGATAGGATTACTAGCCAAGAACAACGCTCCGCTCTTAGGTATACTTTACAGTTTTGAGAATATGGGGCATTTTGTTAGCTGTTAGTCATTTTTGGGAACTGTTTTTAGGAGTAATAGCATATACTTATTAACATACTAATTATACTAAGTAGGCCTACTAATCAGGGACAGTCAATCCAAAAATGAAAATTCTATGGAATACTATAGAAGTCAATGGCTACCGTCAACTGTTTGGTTACCAACATTCTTCAAAATATTTTCTTTTGTGTTCAACAGAAGAAAGAAACTCATGCAGGTTTGCAAAAGAAGATAATTTGAAGAATGCTTGCAACCAAGTAATTGCTGGGTAGCTATTGACTTCCACAGTATGGAAAAAATACTATGGAAGTCAATGGCTACCGTCAACTGTTTGGTTACCAGCATTCTTCAAAATATCTTAATCTGTGTTCAACAGAACAATAAAACTCATGCAGGTTTGCAAAATGAGATATTTTGAAGAATGTTGGTAAGTAACATTTCTGGTAGCCATTGACTTCCATAGCATGGAAAACATTACTGTGGTATTCAATGGCTGCCAACAGCTGTTTGGATACTAACATTCTTTAAAATATCTTCTTTTATGTTCAACAGAAGAAAGAAATGCATAAATGTTTTAATTTGAGGGTGAATAAGTGATGACAAATTTTTCATTTTTGGGGGAGAACTATCCCTTTAAATTGTGTCTGATTGGCTGACTAACAGAAGTATGTCAGTTCCAAAATATATCCAGCTTTGTCAGAGAATAGGGTTGCAAAATGAGTTAATGTTGTGTAACGTGTTCATTTAAACACAATGCAGTGTTGTGTGCATCTTATTTGTTGTAATATTGAGTATGGAGTGTACTTGTTTTACACATGTCCTTACAAGTATTGTGCAAAAAGTGAAGAATGTCCGCCACCCTTTTGTGCATTCCCAGTGTAGTTGCTAAATGAGACATGGCGAATTTAAATAACAATGTGATTAAGTGTCAGCCAAAGCACCTGCAGTAATGTGAGCTTCACTACTTCTCAGCCTCAGATGCACTCAGCAGATTGTCCAATTAAATTACATTTGCATTTGCAGCGAATAACCCGAGCGACCGCTGATGAAGTTAATCAACTATCAGAGAAATTGCAATGCATTTGCAGAGGCTGCACTATGCTGTGTTAATGGTACAATAATAGATATGTTTTCTATTTACGAGAAGACAGTCGACATCAGTGGTTCTCAATTGATGGGTCACGACCCAGAAATGGGTCACAGTTCTGTTCGCAAAGAGTGTGTAAAAACTTTATAAATGCAAATAATAAAATGTAACTTAGCATTTCATTGTGTGAAATTAGTGTAGAAAATTAAATCAAATTATCAACTTTTAAAAGGTCAGAGAAAATGCTTCCCATATTTGTTTTCATGCAAATTCTGTCACCTATGAAGCTAGCCAAATTAGACAGATGCCAAGGTTGCATCTGGGAAAGCTACAAAAAGAAAATACGACCCAGACTACACTGGTGTGTGCTGTTATTATTGGTTAGTTTGATGTTAAAAATAAAAAAAATATTCACATATATATATATATATATTATACATATATATATATATATAT
>NW_015661988.1:76811-77414 GCF_001515625.1 Sinocyclocheilus rhinocerous | reverse complement strand
TTATATTATATATTTCATGTTTTTTATTATATATAAATATATATATATTACAATATAATATTATAATAAAAATTATATAAAAAAATATATACAAATAATACATTTTTATGCATATTATTATTTTATTATTATTAATTCATCTATTATTTTATTCATATATGCTGTGTTAATGGTACAATAATAGATATGTTTTCTATTTACGAGAAGACAGTCGACATCAGTGGTTCTCAATTGATGGGTCACGACCCAGAAATGGGTCACAGTTCTGTTCGCAAAGAGTGTGTAAAAACTTTATAAATGCAAATAATAAAATGTAACTTAGCATTTCATTGTGTGAAATTAGTGTAGAAAATTAAATCAAATTATCAACTTTTAAAAGGTCAGAGAAAATGCTTCCCATATTTGTTTTCATGCAAATTCTGTCACCTATGAAGCTAGCCAAATTAGACAGATGCCAAGGTTGCATCTGGGAAAGCTACAAAAAGAAAATACGACCCAGACTACACTGGTGTGTGCTGTTATTATTGGTTAGTTTGATGTTAAAAATAAAAAAAATATTCACATATATATATATATATATTATACATATATATATATATATAT
>NW_015661988.1:69824-76626 GCF_001515625.1 Sinocyclocheilus rhinocerous | reverse complement strand
ATATAAATATATATATTACAATATAATATTATAATAAAAATTATATAAAAAAATATATACAAATAATACATTTTTATGCATATTATTATTTTATTATTATTAATTCATCTATTATTTTATTCATAAATAAATTTAAAAAACATTGGAGAGCCACTGATCTGACAAGTTCCTCTTGAATATAAACTGTTTGAACTTTAGATCAACATTCAGTCTTATTTGAATGCTCAGCAGCAAAGACTTTTACATAACGCGACTGGCAATGTGCTAATGTTTAGCGAGCGTGTGTATGCAAACAGGAAGGTATGCGAGTACTCTTGTGTGATAAAACAGGGCCACTCTGCAGTTGCCTTTTTATTTCTACACCCAGGTGATGTAATTTCCCCTCTGGCTGAGGTTAGTCATTCATTAGAAGGATAGCAGCGGCTGAAACAGCAACAGGCCTGCAGTGATCTCTTTCTGGCAGCCAGCCGATAAAATTTAACACTTAGAGTTTGTGCCTAGAGAGGGCAACATAATACTCCTGTGAAGACATACAGTTTTTGCTTTTTTGAATCGACTTTTTTTGCCCTGCTGGGCCAACAAATTCTTGGGTGTACAGTCTTACTGTACTCTGTAGCACTGGCGTTCGGCTCGGCTACACGCAGATCTGTTTGTTTCTAATTATATTTCCTCTTGTCTTTCATCTCATTTAATCTGTCCTAGAGCAGAAAAGGTTTTTTTTTTTCTTCCCAGAAATAAAGATACAGAATACTCCCTACCATAGCCAATATTTCATTTGTGATTGTATTTCACAGAAAATATGTGTCATTTTTGAGGGAGGAATTGCTTTGGCAAGAGCTCAGCACTGCTCTCACAGTTTTTCAGTCTTTAATTGGACCCAGTTGTTCTAGAGTCCCTTAGCTCGTAATATCATTGTTTTAGTATGTGTGTGAGAGCGAGAGAGAGAGAGAGAGAGAGACAGAAGGGTTTTAACGCTGTGTGCACTGGCAATACTCTTGAATAGCAGTTATGTGACATAAGAGCAGAACTAAATGGGGTTGGTGCTTTATAAATAGATTGCATATCAGATTCCAGCAAGCACTGTACACTTTGTCTAACAGTTTGCATATCCATACGAAACCTCCAGTACTGTGCAAATATTCTTGCAAATTTCCTTTTTTTTTTTTTGAGTGCCAGGAGCTTGAAAGGATCCAGGGAAGGGCGCTATAATGTCTTCTTAGTTGCTTCTTTCAGCTGTTATTTGAATTACAAACCTGAAGATTCAGAGTCGCGCAGGAAGCGTGTGGAAGCGATCCAGACACATCTCTGCTGCCTGGCATCAGTCCATGTTTGTGTTTGAATCCCTAAGACATATTTATAGTTCAAATTAAATCAGCACTCCTCTTGTAGGTAACATTCCGTAACATGTTGTTTACTTTCCCGTGGCGGTTCACGTTAGGGATGTGCAAAACTACATATTTTCATCATTGACTAGGCAGTGACTAGGTCTTAAAGAGATACTTCACCTATATATATATATATATATATATATATTCTTCTGCTCATCAAGGCTGCATTTATTTGATCAAAAATACAGAAAAAAAAACAATAATCTTGCAAAATGTTATTACAATATAAAATAATGGTTTCTATTTTATTATACTTTAAAATATAATTTATTTCTGTGATGCAAAGCTGAATTTCCATCAGCCATTACTCCAGTCTAAAGTGTCACATGATCCTTCAGAAATCATTCTAATATGCTGATATATATGAAGTTCTGTTATTATATGCTTGGAACATATACTAGCACTCAGAATGTTTAGAATATTTATGATTTTTAAAAGGTTTTTGAAAAAGTCTCATGGTCACCAAGGCTGTGTTTATTTGATCAAAAATACAGTAAAAACAGTAATGTTGTGAAATAATATTACAATTGAAAAAGTATGTTACTTTTATTTTTTTTAATCTTACTAAAGTTTTTTTTTTTTTAGCACTAAATCAGCATATTAGAATGATTTCTGAAGGACCATGTGACATGGAATACTGGAGTAAGCTTAGCCAACACAGGAATAACATTTAAAAAAATAATTGTAATAATATTTCACAAGCTTTTATTGTATTTTTGATCAAATAAATGCAGCCTTGATTAGCATAAGTGTTTCAAAATCTTTTAATTATTACAAACTTTTGACCAGTAATGTAAAAGGAGATATTTAGCAGAATGTTCAAGCTGCTTTTTTTAAAAATAATTTTATATGATTATAATTATGTAATTATATTATTATATTATATTATGTAATTCATATGATGCTGCTAAAAAGAACATTATTTTGTGTATTTGGTGTAATGAAATGTGTTTATGTGGTTTAAGGTTCAAAAAACACATTATTTTCCACATGTGGGGTGTGTTAGAACGAGCCGTTTTAGGTAGGCGTGGCTGACTCTTAACTTTTATAAAGAATATCTCTTTGGATTTGAGACTTTAGTCTTTGCAACTTTACAGATCTTCTTTATGCACCAAGAGCTTGTAACACTCCAAAGAGAAAGGAAAAATTGAAATCGCATCATATGACCCCTTTAAAAAAGCTGGTCACATTTTCCGTTGTTCTGCAGATTTCAACAGGAATCCATACAATCTGGAATTTGCGCGAGAGGATGAAAGATTTCCCCACACAGATTTCGCAACTGGTTCAAGTTGGACATGGCGATTCGAAGTGACTTATGTGTGAGCTGTGCTTCATATATGCGCTACTGATAATAGACTTACTTGCAAAATTTTGCCGAAATTTCACTGGCCGCACCTTACAGTGAAAGTGGATCTTCACCTTAAACCTTTTATCACTCTAAACCAGGGGTGTCAAACTCATTTCCTGGAGAGCTGGAGCCCTGCAGAGTTTAGATTCAACTCTAATTAAACACACCTGATCCAACTACAACAAAACTCGGCAGGGCCCCGGCCCTCCAGGAATTGAGTTTGACACCCCTGCTCTAAACTATCACAAAAAAACAAACACACTTTGGATTATGCACAATAAGCAACATTAACTGCTCACAGTGGGATATCTGAATTGTCTTTAAATATATTGTACGGTGGATTTGTATACAAGAATAATTTTCTCAGTTATGGTGCTGTAAATGTGGTGAATTTACAGACACAACTTCTTGGAGACTTTACCGTGCTGGCAGTATAACGGCGTGATAAAGCACAAAGCCGCTTTTCATCTCTAAATTTATCCGTTTCAAAGAACTGCTGCCAAAAATATTCAATTGGAAAAAAATCCAGCTAAAATAGTCAACCTTGGTTGATGGACAACACTTGTTTGTTGAAACATGATTATTTGAACATTTTAACCCCAGTGTGTGGTTGACATTGATATTTCTTGTTTTTCTTTAACCTTCATCTGAGCGTTACGAACAAACATTTGTATTGTCTCTCAAAGCTCTCGCGTTTCCTGACAAATGGGTTTAATTTTGTAAAGCAGTGTCATCATATTTCAGAGTGGCCCATTCTGAAGCAGCGCTGCTCTTCCACGTCCAATCAGCGCGCCGCTCGACTCACTCAAACAAACGGCTGTTGTTGGTGTGTTGTAAAAGGAACTGAATTAGATTCAGGAGAGATTTCAGTTGCACATCTGCAAGTTATTTCTGAATCAGTTGACAGCGACTGTGCTAATTGCAGCAGGATGGAGCCGCGGGTCTCGTCTTCAGTGTGAATGTGCAAAACAGACGTTTAATGCAACACTGGAGTTTTGAGATGAGAAAATAAACGGTGACAATTTGTGTCTATACTTGGGAACTTGTGACGTCAATGACGTTGTTAAGTTAAACCTTAACGTCGGTGAAAGTTTACCTAAAGAGAGCAATCAAATGTATTCATTCAAGTGATCTTTCGTACTAGCTGGCTGATGCTAATGCTAGTACAGTCTAGTTTATTCACTCAAATAAAGGAAATAATCGAATGAGATAAAGTAGCGTTAATTTCTAAAGTATTTATTTTAATAGATTATCCAAGAATAGGTTTTAGCGTTGAATTTATAAATAATTTGTATTGAATATACAGAGAAAATGGCTTTATTGTGATTATATTCTTTTGCCATGATATAAACATTTTTCTTGTATTAAAATGTTGTTGTACATATTGATGCTTATACTGTGTATCGTTAATATCCATAACAATAGAAATAATTCAGTATTCAACATTTTTTATAAGTTGTATCGCCCAGTCCTAGTTTCTAGTTTGAGTTCAGAGTGAGATCAGTTATTCAATATTTATTTATTTATTTGTTTATTATTTCATTTATTTTATTTTTTATTTTATTTAAATGTATTATTTTTTATTATATCATTTCATTTTATTTTAAACTATTTTATTTTAATTTATTTTATTAATTTATTATTGTTTGCATTTTGTTTTTACTACCAATATTTATTATTATTTTTTTTATCTTGTTCTTTATTTATTTTTTTAATTGTAGTATTTTTTTGTGTTATTTTATTTTATTTTGCTATCCCAACTTTGCTCCGTTATATAGTTAATGCAACTATATAATGGTGCATAGTTAGGATAGCAAAATAAAATAAAATTAAATATTATTGTTTGCATTTTTTTTACTCTTTTCTTATTGTGTTTATGCTTCTTGCTCTTCCATTTGTGGGTCGCGACCCACCAGTTGAGTTTCCCCTGGTTTCACCTGCAGTGTTCTACATTGCATGGGAATGCTATGTAGACATAGAGGAATGCATACATGCCCCGTTGCAAGGAAATCATAGATAACGCGTTCATATCCTTTCATTTGTGGCTTTTATTAAGGCCTAACCCCCTTGACTTTGTACCTCTTGGTAACTTCATAAACCTTTTCATATGGTGCGGTTAAGTACACTGAGGTAAAGTTCCATTTTCGTCCCATTACTCTGTCTGTGTGAGAGATAAATTGTTTGCTTGACTGCGTGACAATGGGACCTATTCTATGGAACCAAGAAAAAAAAATCTGAAACCTAAAAAGAAACAGCCCTAAAGAGGACATAATTAGACGTGGTCTGTTCAGCAGAAAGTTGGTGCTGCCTGCAGATCCGGCAGAATGTAGCACTGAACAAAGAAGAAACAAAGAAATGAACTATATTCTAGTGTTGCAGTGCAGGTATTCCCTCTGATCTGTGCTCACTGCTATTGGGTCAAACTTGGGAAACTTAGCCAAACAATGCGGAGGAAGCAGTCAGTGAATTTTCTCAGCGTGCTGAACGGTGCAGTGGAGTCAGTCAAAAGTGCATGATCCAGTGCTCTGCCAAATACGAACGCATCTGTTCCCCAGATTCCCTGTATAACTGTGACCGTTCTGTTATTGCGTGCCAGGTCACAAGCAAAGCTCTTGCTTAACTTTTATAAACGTATAAAGCAAGCAAGACTGCTTGGAGAAGTCATTGTAATGCCTTAGTGCCGTGATGCATTAAAATGGAATTGCACTCCAAATTACAACATTTTGAATTACAACCTGCGCAAGATATATATTAGAAGGAAGAAATGCCTCTCTGGTTGGGGCTGTGCTCTTTTTGTGTTTTGCCTTGGGCTATGTACATTGAACCCAATACTGATTTGTTTTTCAAATCCGATCTTTATGGCTGTTCACAATGTCATTTTGCAAGTAATGAAATCGGATCCGTTTGTTTGTGTGGAGTCAAATTTTTGGTAATGTGTCATTACGTTAAAGAACAAGAGGGATTTTTTTACAAACCTAGTTTAAAACTCATGTGCCAAGAAATGTACACTTTGTATTCATGATGGGTTTGAATTTTTTTTTTACAGTTTTCAAGAAAAGTTCTAGTTTAATGACTCTAAAAATGTTATGTGGTGTAACCATCAAGCAAAAAGTAATAACATTTTTTATTACTTAAACCTTGAATCAGTTAGTGTAGACATCTTAATCATTATTTTCATAAAAAGTTTTGAAATATGCAATAATGATCAAAAGTTGGAATAAATTTTTTTTAATGTTTTTAAAATAAGGCTGCATTTATTTGATTAAAACATACAATAAAAACAGTAATATTATGAAATATTACATTTTAAAAAACTGAATTTTCAGCAAACATTACTGCAGTCTTCAATGTCACATGATCCTTCAGAAGTCATTCTAATATGCTGATTTAATGTTCAGTTTTTTTAATCAATTATTATTGGGGCACAATTATTGTTATTATTATCATAGTTTTTGCTGCTTAATATTGTTGTGAAAAACAAAAGCGCAGCATTTATTTTTGAATGTTTGAAGTAGAAATCTTTTATAACATTGTAAATGTCTTCACTGTCACTTTTGATCATTTTAATGCATCCTTGAATAAAAATATTACTTAAAAAAAAAAAAAAAAACTTTTTTACCCCAAACTTTTGGATGATACAAGAGACTTTTATCTGATATTTTAAGAGCCTTATTAACCTTATTAACATTTGTTTGGTGCACACAGAGAGGGGCACAATTGAGAAATATGGTCATTGTTTTCATTAAAGGGGTCATATGATGTGATTTCAAGTTTTCCGTTCTCTTTGGAGTGTTACAAGCTGTTCGTGAATAGATAAGATCCCTAAAGTTGCAAAGACTAAAGTCTCAAACCCAAAGAGATATTCTTTATAAAAGTTTAGACTGGTCCACGCCCTCCTAAAACACCTCGTTTAAACACGCCCCCACAAGTCTACGTCACTGTGTGGGAAGATTTGCATAACACCGCCCAAATGTTCAATCAAAGAATGAAGGCATAACTTCAGTAACCGCAGTTAGTGTTGAAGCAGCCATGTCAGGGAGACGCTGTGTGTTTCTAGGCGAAAGCA
>NW_015661988.1:55062-69739 GCF_001515625.1 Sinocyclocheilus rhinocerous | reverse complement strand
GAAACAATAATGTACAGTATGTGGAAAATAATGTGTTTTTTTAACCTTAAACCGCATAAACACATTTCATTAAAACAAATACACAAAATAATTGTCTTTTTAGCAACATCATATGACCCCATTAGGAATTTAAGAGTGTTTTGCCTGGTTTTGCCACTATAACTATGCCCTTCCTCACTTTGCATATTTCTCTTAATAGGATGAAGTTATCGCTGTCTCTGAGAAAGTCATAGTGAAGTTGGAGGATCTGGTGAAATGGATGGTGGCGGATGTGTCGAGTTGGAACAAGGGTCTGCAGGCCATACCCCTGAAACCCACCGTGCTGAAGGAGCTCGGCAAAAACGGCCAGAGAGAAGCGCTCCACAAATACAGAGAGTCCACGCTCAACAGCGGCCTCAACTTCAAGGACGTCCTCAAAGAGAAGGCTGAACTCGGTATACAGCGTGATTTCTCATTTCTCACAGTCCCTGTTTGGCACATGGCACCATTTACACGAGCCGTACAGAATAATGATTTGATTATGGCAGTATTCTTTATTGCAGCTCGGCATACATTGAAAGCATTTAATTGCACAAATCAAGTAAGCCACTTCACATATGCGTTCAAGTAACATTCGAGAAAATAATGCGGTGCTTGTCACGACTAACCGCCTGCAGATAATAACATGGCTTGAATGTTTTTCCTTACGAGCATCAAACCTATTTTTTACGGGGAGTAGAAACTTAAGTGATTGTACAAGACACAACAAGAAAGTGTTTGAGTTTGACACTTGTTTAAACAGGCAGGGTGTCGCCTCTGCATTCATCTCCCTCTACGCTTTTTCCTTCTTTGGTTGTTTGTGTCCCTCATTAACTGAGAACAATATGGTGTGTAAATGCTCATTAATGTGCAGACGGATCACACCCAGTGTGATTACACTTCCTGTGTGATTGCTCAGTAAGGATCTGATTTATCAAAGCATTGTATGTTTAGTTTTTTTAGCTTCGGCTCAGTTTTGGCAATCAAAAACTAAACATGTGCTCATACTTTGTATATTTTGTGTATTTTAAACAGGAATACCTGTGTGCTTGATAACTAAACGAAACGGGGTCAAACTCTATTTTGTGTAATGAAGGATTTATTAGCCGTTAAGAGTGATATCACATGAGTTGTTATATTTGCAACTTTGTAATCCAAGAGTTCTTTACCAGTGTGTGTGTATATAGAGCACTGTGTGAATTTACAACCTTATGAATGTGTCATTTTGGCTGCGCTGAATATGACTAGAATATTAGCCATTTATTAGTACTAATTAAGCACATATTAATGCCTTATTCTACATGACCTTATTCTGCATCCCTAATCCTACCCAATACCTTAACTTAACAACTACCTTACTAACTATTAATAAGCAGTGAATTAGGAATTTATTGAGGGAAAAGTCGTAGTTAATAGTGAATAAGTGTTACCGAAATGATTTCTGTAACTAAAAGTGCAAATACATATCATATAGATCTATGGATTATCATGTAAAGGCAGGAAAATATCAAGATATTTTTTTAGCTATATTGCCTAGCCTAGGCAGTCAAAAAGTCCAACCAGGAATTTCCACAAATCTGCAGACTCTGTCTTTCTAACAGGCAGAATCCGATTGCAGAATCCCAAAGAATCCATTTTCAGTGCATAGCATTTCGATAAGTTCTCAAGCCGGTTAAAAGCCATTGAAGGGCTAAATATACATATCAGCCCTTTCAATTTGGTGGATATAATAATTATGCAGCACTAGTGGATGGATCTTTTTGCTATGCCAGTTACTGGAATTTGCATACGGCTTTGTCTCGAAGCGTGGAGGTGAACATGCTCTCAAGTGGCCTGATGTATGAGGTTCCTATGAGATAGAAAAATCAATAATGGATGCTTTGTCACTTATGTGCAGGCTACAGCTGCGAATGACAATCAATAGCTGCACAAAAAGATCTGTGATTTATTCACTGTCAGTCCTGCTGCAACCTTATTATTTCTTTGTGTATTGTGAATGTGCACAATGTAATTTGTAATGCTAATAAGTCACTTTTTAATGACTCTACATGAGAGTGTTTGTGTTTTCAGGATGCTAAATGGATTTACTAAGAGTACCTCGAGATCCACTTGATAAGAAAACTATTCTGGCACAGAACCATTCTGGCTGTTTGGATTATTCATAAGGGCAGTTCTTTCAATATCAGACTTAGTCTTTTCATTAAAAATAAAGCATTAAAGGGGAAAACAAATATTATTTTCATAATTTACTCACTCTCATATTGTTCCAAACCCATATGACTTTCTTTCCTCCATGAAGTAAAAAAAGAGACATTTTGAAGACTGTATCAGCCGCTCTTTTCCATGAAATCACAATAAATAGGAATATGAGCTTTCAAGCTTAAAAAGGACACGGAAGCACCATAAAAGTAGTCCGTGCAACGTGTACGCTATATGTCTCTTAAAGGGATTCCCAAATATTCACTCCCATGTTGTTCCAAACCTGTAAGAGCTTCTTTCTTCTATTGAACACAAAAAGTTGACGGTAGCCATTGACTTCCATAGTATTTTATTCCATACTATGGAAGTCAATAACTGTTTGGTTATCAACATGGTTCAAAATATCTTCTTTTGTGTTCAAAAGAAGAAAGAAACTCATACAGGTTTGGAACAACATGAGGGTGATTAAATGATGACAGAATTTTCAATTTTGGGTGAACTATAGCTTTAAATCATAAGATAGCTTTGTTTGACGAACAGGCCAAAAATGAAGTCATTATTCCATGATAATAACGGCTGTGACTGAATTTTTGAGTTAAACTCGATAACTGAACCAGTACAGTCTTTCAAAGCTTCATTCATTGCAATTTAATGGAAAAGAGCAAGTAGTACATTCTTCGAAATTTCACCTTTTGTGTTCTACAGAAGAACATACAGGTTCATACAAGTCATACAGGTTCGGAATGACACAAAGGTGAGCAAATGATCACCGAAAATAATTTTTTTAGCAAACTGTATGTTTAACTGAAACTTTTTTTGAATTGACCACTTATCTTACCTTTGTACATCAGTTTATTATTGAAAGGTGTAATACATTATCATAAATTACGGGGTCACAGAGGAAACTCGTTTACTTTTGAATATGAGATCAGAGGTGGTTATGAAATGAATTTGGGCTGAGGAGAATGATTCACCAACATGATTTGCTTTTTAATTTTTGACCTGGAGCATTTTAACGCACCCTTTCTCAGGTTAAGAAAGAAGTCTATCTGCAGGTGATATGAAAATTGTGCCAGTCACTTTTGAAACAGCACTGTGCTCGTTGATGTAAAATAAAAAGGCATTTGGCTAGAATTGATGCTGAATAAAAAGCTGCTTGTTCACTTGCACAAATAGGGAGTGTATTAATAATTAAAACAGGGTTTTTTCACCGTCTGGTATGTGGATGACAGCCAGTGAAGGACTGCCAAGAAAATTGTGAGGGGATGTAAAAAAAAATACAGTTTGTAATCAGTTGAAACATTGTTTATCACCTCTATTGCAATATATTTTGCCATCAGGGAAGGGCTTAGTGTCTAGAAATCTGACATAAACTTTACGCTCTGATTTGTGAAGTCTGCAATAATTAGATTTTAAAAGCTCCTGCTTTCGATAGAGGGACTGCAATAATTTTAGCCGTGTCTCGAGGGAAACAAGAAGATAGCTATAAGGATTCTGCCATATTAGGCTCCTGTCAGAGCGCTCTGGGACGCTGCATAATAATAATGCAGATCTTTGAACTGCCCTTGAAAGTGCTGTAGATTTAATGATGTTCCGTTTTGGTTCCACCCTCTCCATGCTTTTTGTGGCTTTCAAAAATATCACTTTCACTGCAGCTACACATTTCAAGAGTATGCAAGGATCACGGCACTGTTCCAGTTAATGGGGAAGAATTTTTTGGAATACGTTTGCAGATACACCCAATAAGCGCCCAATATCTTGTAATATATCAGTCTTGTAGCAAGTGCACATTTAAGTTGCTAAACATGTGTCGAGTGACTGCAATTAGTTTTTAAGTCACATTCCATTTCACCAGTAACAAACTCGAGCAGATTTTTGCTCAAATTCAGCTGCCAAGTTAGTGTCTTAGATGGAGGAAAAAAGGTTTAATGGCTCTCGCTGAAGCTGAACCGAGAAAAAAAAAAAGGAAAAGAAAAACAACTTGAAATTGACTTGATGCATTCTTAATCTCGTAATTAACATATCTCCCCTCTGGCCTTGTTACGCAGTGTGATGAAGTTTGACTTTGGGATATATTGCTCAAATTAATTCTCGTGATGGTAGCGATACCTCATCTAATTTCTGCTTTGGTTGCCGACATCAAAACCATTCAGGTCACAGGAAGGATGGTGCTGTCTATCTGTCTGTTTACTTGTCTGTAAGCCTGCACTTTTGTTACTGGGTTCAGTTTAGGTTCTACAACTAATATGATATATATTATATATATGATATATAAGAAGACCACTGAAGAGTCGTTGTCTTTGAACAATGGCTGGGTGTTATCAGATGCACCGTGTGATCAGAACCCCACCCTGCTGTGCTATCTTTGTATGATATGGGACATAATGAGCATACGGTAACTCAACGCCGGATGGGGAATCTTTAAGATGATCAGGTGTTGATTTGCACGGAGCGTGAGAAGTGGAAATGTCTCGTATTTTCAGTGCCATTTGAGAGATCGTTTGCGCAGCACCTGGAGGGTGGTGATATAATCACAAGTGGCTTCTCTTTCACGGCGGATGTGATGTACCTGCTCAATTATAGCCACCGTAAAATGAATAGAGCCTAACAACACTCCTGACAGAAAGTATTCACTATGAAACAGATTTGTCTATCTATCTATCTATCTGTCTATCTATCTATCTATCTATCTATCTGTCTGTCTGTCTGTCTGTCTGTCTGCCTGTCTGCCTGTCATTTCATTTGATTATCTATTGTCTGTCTGTCTGTATGTCATTTCATTTTATTCTCTATTTATTTAGCCGCTGTAAAATGAATAATAGAGCCTAACAACACTCCTGACAGAAAGTATTCACTATGAAACAGATCTATCTATCTATCTATCTATCTATCTGTCTGTCTGTCTGTCTGTCTGTCTGTCTGTCTGTCTGTCTGCCTGCCTGCCTGCCTGTCTGTCATTTCATTTGATTATCTGTTTGTCTATCTATCTATCTATCTATCTATCTATCTATCTGTCTGTCTGTCTGTCTGTCTGTCTATCTGTCTGTCTGTCTGTCTGTCTGTCTGTCTGTCTGTCTGCCTGCCTGCCTGCCTGCCTGTCTGTCATTTCATTTGATTATCTGTTTGTCTATCTATCTATCTATCTATCTATCTATCTGTCTGTCTGTCTGTCTGTCTGTCTGTCTATCTATCTATCTATCTATCTATCTGTCTGTCTGTCTGTCTGTCACTTCACTTGATTATCTATTGTCTGTCTGTCTGCATGTCATTTCGTTTGATTATCTCGTCTATCTGTCAGTCTGTCTGTCTAGATTGATTATCTATTGTCTCTGTCTGTCTGTTGTTTTGTTTGATTATCTATTGTCTGTCTGTCTAATGTTTATTTTGACTATCTATCTATCTATCTATCTGTCTGTCTGTCATTGCATTTGATTATCTATTGTCTGTCGATCTAATGTATCTATCTGTATCTGTCTATATATTTTACTATATTTATTTGACTATGAATAAATGTTATAAATCTTTGTGACTATCCAGCTATTCCTATATCTCTCCATTTGATTCCTTCCTACTATCATGGAGTAGTAAAAGTGGCATTTTTTATTATCTGTTGAGACTATATGTTTGTGGAGCCTCATTCTGGGATCTCTGTTTGAGACAGCTTTTGGCTCATTGCATTCTGGGGATATCGGCTAGAATCTGTCTGCTAAATGACATACATATCAAAAAAATGAATGCTGCAGTTGATTTGTGACAAGAATCTATGTGAATTTCAGTTTCATGTTCTGAAAAAGGCAATCCACGTTGTGCTGACACTGGCAGGGAGAGCGAGGCTAATGCGAAGGAGAGTAAAACAGATGACACGTTAGCTTTAACAGTCAGGGTAATATATTCTGGGCTAAATACAAATGATGTTGCTAACATGGAGATCCTGAGCAGGAAATTGTGTCCTATATTTGAGGCGCAAGTAACAAAATGCATTATTATGTATATAGAGCATATGTACATTGTTGTAACATTTTAGAAAAAACAGGCTTGTTTCAGCATTTGCTTTTCCATTCTGCAGAATTTAGATGTTATTTATAAAAAGACATCACCATACTGCCAAAGTAAATGAAAAGGCGCTTTGATATTTGAATAATCTATGCTACAGAAACGAATGTTCACTCTCTTTATACTGATTTAGATTGCTCTGTTTGTTCTGCTCTCAATCCAGGCGATTATTTCATTCTTCGTTTTTTTTCTAACCGTCATGTTTTTCTTATTGGCAAGCCTGCTGGAAGTTTACAGGGCTTATTGTCCATTAGAGCTCTCTGATCTTCTTATATCGCTGCTCTCTGACTGAATCCAGGCACCAGAGCCAGCGTTTCCAAAACTGTGGAGTGGGAATTGAAATGGAAAAAGCCTGTTGGTTCACTAATAATGGCAGAGTTATTTTTTAAACACAAAACAGGGAAAGAAGCCGTAATCATCGCCCAAACGTATTTGTCTTTGTTACTTTATCCCGTTTTCGTCATATCCACAAGGCAAGACTCCCTGAGCTGAAGTATGCGAGGTGAGATAGCGTCCGTGCCAGCAGACAGTCCAACAATGTGCACGTCTTCCAGGCCTGACCTTTGAGGAAATGAATAGTTTTATTGTCTGTCCATTACAGAGCCTGAAACAACAGTCAAGTTATTAACATTACTTAAAATTACCCCCCCCCCCCCCCCAAACCCAACAACCTGAAGCTGAACGGAAAGAGGAAAACCATAGCAAGAGTTGCCAACAACAGATGGAAAATAAGTGTTCATTTGTCTTTTAGGAGCATTGCATTATATGTTCTCAGACAGCTGCATTTGTTCCTGTGAAGGAAATTCAAATAAATGTTAATGCAGTGTGGTGATCTTTTCTGAAGTTCGTCACCCACTCCGGGCAGCTATTGTGGAATCTTATATTTTAAAGCGAGGGGGCCGGCTGCGTTTGTCAGGAAGCACAATGTGGCTTATTGTGGTGTCTGGTGCCAAGCCCCAGTCACTCACGATGACTAATCTGTTATTATCGTCAGCCAATCATTTCATGTCTAGTAAGCTTGGGGGGAGTTGTGAAATTCAAGAAGGCCTTCCTTAAATATTAAACATCTCGGACTTTGTGCCGTTTACATCTCTTAGGCTAATTAATGCCCTATTTGCTTGCAGTGTCCTCTTGCTAATTCATTTTGCTTAGTCATATGGCTCTGAATATTGTGTGCATGTGGGGTTTATTTATTTGCTAATCAAATTCATTCCACTCAAGAGTTTTATCTTAACCCTATATAAAGCCTACTGTGTCATATTTGACACACAAATTTCTAAGGCCTCTAAATTATCAACATGATCAAAACTTTGCTGAAAAACCTGTTGTAAACCATCTAAAATGTGCCTTGTGTTGCCTGTTTAATAGATTATATTTTTTTAGCTTTATACTTTTAGTAAAAGATCATATTTTTAGTAAAAGGCCTTTCAGTATAATTCTAAACAGGTCCAGCTTGTGCTCGTGGCTCACATGTCTTTTTGCTGTGAAATCTTTACTGATTTTTATAAAGTAAGTGTAAGAATAACTTTTATATTGTTAGTAATATTTCAAGATTGAACACACCGGACTGAAGTTGAACTTAGGTTCACTTGATTATGCATAATTTTTTTTTAATCATGTTAAAAGTATCAAATATCAGACATCAGGCTTTTTGAGGAATGTTTGTTTGATCAACTCTTAATCACCATTGTATTGCAATGCTGTGATCATAAAATGTATATAAATATTATCTTAAGGCAAATTATTTATACACATTTTGTCTAAAGGTACAATACATTTTGTACTGTTTGTCAGGCTTTATAGGGTTTATATCCAGAAAATTGTCCAGGTTGCATTATATACCTGACTACATTTAAAATACTAGGCAATGCTGTGATCATAAAATGTATATAAATATTATCTTAAGGCAAATTATTTATACACATTTTGTCTAAAGGTACAATACATTTTGTACTGTTTGTCAGGCTTTATAGGGTTTATATCCAGAAAATTGTCCAGGTTGCATTATATACCTGACTACATTTAAAATGCTAGTTTTACAAAAAAAAAAAAAAAAATTTAATTATGTCAATAATTATCCCCCCTTCATGTTCTTTGTTTTTCTTCTGTGGAACACAAAAGGAGAACTTAAATTTGTCTCTGTTCCTCACACAAAGCTGTCATATGACTTCAGAACACTTGAAATATAATGTACAAATCATATAGGCTTCTTTTATGGTGCTTTTGTCATTTTTGCAACTTGACAGATATGGTTTCTATATATATGTTTGTGTTCCATGAAAAAAAAATGTACGCATCTGACACAAGGGTTGAGTACATGATGACAGATTTTTGGGTGAACTATTCTTTTAAGTTGGTTTCTTTCTTTGCATTGTTAAATTCAACCTCATTGATGTTTTTTAGAGGATGTGGTATTGCTCTCGGGGGGCTGCTCTCAAACCCCCAGGTGATTTGCACAAGTTTGCTGAAAAGGAAGACAGCAGCATGCGTTTAAAGAGTAGAGAAACCATGTTCCTGTAAGCTGATATTTCAGTGGCTGGAAAACTCCCTTGAACTTGGATTTATCAAGTTAGCTGTTAGCCCATTGAGACAGTAGAACAAAGATGCCCTTTACTGCTGATCTGAGACCAGTTGCCCATGGAAACATTTTTTATACAGCCTCAGTGGCCTATCAGCAGCCACCTCTCACCCTCTCTGCCTCGGGGCAGTTGTCGGTTTGACCTTTAACCTCCAGTGAGTGTCGGTGCTGCTTAATAACAGCCATTAGTGAATGCTAGTGTTTCCTTTCTTGTCATCGCACGTACCGCGGCTCTTTGAGTTTAAGCGTAACAACATGGCACCTCTCAGACATGTGGTATCTAATATCCAGCGAGCTAAACCCTTTTGAGTCTTCAGAGTCAAAGAATCTGTTTCCTCTAGAATAGAGCTAGGCGATATGGTAGAAATATGTAAACAAGTGGAGGTTTTGTTATGGTATAGTACATGTTGCATTCTCAGCATTGCCACAAGGGGCACTGTAGCATTAGCGTAAAATTGTTGACATGTTTAAAACTAGCTACCTGAATAATTACACTGTTTAACAGGGGTGTAATGATGCATTTTTATGGATGAAGTGACTAATGATATGATGTATTAATGCAGTGTGTAAAATTATTATTTTTTTTATTAATTCGAAGGCCCCGATCAGACAGAATGTGTTTTTCAGGTTTGAAAACGCGAGGCGCACCGCACTGCCTTTTTTTCTTTTTATTCATGTTGCTAAGGCAACCACCGAATCAGCTGTCCTGTCAGTCTAATCAAGGATTATAGCATGAGCGCTCTAAAATCTTTGGTTTGCTGTTAAGGAAATTGTCATATTAGCAGAAACTAAAAAAAAATATACAGCTCCAGGTAACGATTCGATTGGACAGTGGAAATAAACGTGAATGACATTGCGCGCTTTTCCGCTCAGAGTTGATTTTTTTTTTTTCAACTTCAGGCGCTCAGAGCACTCCTACAGAAACGCGAGGTGCAACAGGCAGCTAAAACGGGAGGCGCTCGGGGTGCATAAACAGCGTGCAAAATGCTCACTACCAATAATAAAAAAAAAATTTTAAAAGGCGCCTCTCACTGCAAAAAACGCGTGCTGTGTGATCGGAGCCTAACAATGCCTGAGAATGCAACATTGTTTAGTGCCGTTATCAAATGTTGTAATTATATAAATATGCAATCTGATGTGAGATTGCAGATTGCACAAACAACCATAAATATTAGTATTGTAATTGCTTTTTTGTTGTATAAAATATAACAATAAAGTATTTCATAATAATTTTAATTTTTAAATATATTTATAATTATTATTATTGTTATATTATTGTCAGCATGCTGCTGTCTTCCTTTTAATTATTATTATTATTATTATCATATAATAAAAAATATCTGAAATACTTTACAGTTTAATTTACAGTTTAATATTATAGTAGTATTGGTTTATAGATTTAATTTGTAAAATTTTATTTAAATGAATTAATGAATAAATAAATAAATAAAATGGCAGTTAGATGCATTTCCCCTATTTGTTCTGCCTGTTTTTGATTAAATAAATTCTATACAGTTTCATGGCAGGTAAAACATATTTTTCCAACTGAAGGTCCAAATAAAAAGGAAGAAAAAAAAAATCTAATTAAATGTGTGCCACTATAGTATCACCAAAGAGAACTACAAAAATAATGATTGTGTGTGTGTTTTATTTTTTATTTGCCCCGATCCCTCCCCCAATCTGCCATTGGTCAGATGAAAGGATAGCCCCGCCCCAAACTTATTCCACTGGTTGAGCAATTGCTGTTGTGTTCTGCTAGGCAAGAATATTTTTATTGCACCACTGAGAAATTTTTTTTTCTCAATTTATTTATTTATTTATTTTCAGAAGAAATAAGACGACCGCGTTTTTTCAGATGTATTTCCAAGAAAAAAACATCGTCTTATATTCGGGACAATACGGTATATTGGGAAAATACTGTTACCGTGATATTAAAATAAGATTAATATTTCGGTTATACTGCATCCTGTCAGACTTTTGGATCCGTTTTGCCCTCGTAGTTCTTCCTGTGTTTCCTTATATGGTCTTTTTCCTGTTCTTGTTTAGTTTGATTGCTTTATGATTCCTTGCACCTGTGTTTAGTTCCTTATCATCCTGTGTATATAAGTTCCTGGTTGCTCTGTGTTCCTTTGTCGGATCTACTCGTTAGTTACGTGTGTTTGTGCTTTTCCTATGTTGGATTATTCCCCTGCGTTTTCATCATTAAAGACAGTTAAAGTTTATTCATGCCTCCTTCGTGCTTCCAGCAAGACACACCGTGACACATCCATACTGAACATATATTTTTATCATTTTAGATATCTCTTCAAAAAACTAGCAATAAATGAGAGCTACTGCCTATATCAGCATGCTTTTTTACGGTTGTGTTTTTTCTTTCATAGCGCGGAACCCCGCGGTTCAAGATGGACGGTGATCCTTTAATAAGCACGCTCTTTGTGGCAGCTCCTAGAATTATGAATGATTAATTCTTTGGACAATAATTGCAAAGGTCTTGTCTACCGCTGACTGCAGATGAAGAAATCAGCACAATAGTGCATTGATAGGATACTATCTTCTTATCCTCTGTCATCTAATCCCTCCTTTGTGTCACCCTCAAAATGCTTTTTAATTAGTTTCATTGGGTAATGCGCTTCTTTCCCTCTGTCTGTGGCTATTGTCATCATGTTGAGTCACATGAGTGCCGCCTTTGTCTCCAGGCTTCCCAGAATACACTTGCCATTTCCCGTGAACAAGCGCAAGTTAATCGCTTTGACATACGTGCCTCACGTCGTCAGTGTTTGACTGCTGGATATTGAAATTTGTTGTTAAAATAAATAAATACAGGCAAATATGTTGTGTCGAGGATGTTATGGTACTTACGAGCATTCATTGTTTAAAAAACATTTGTGTATTATTCAGAAAAAGTAAATGTAGGTTTATGTAAGAATATAACATGTAGAATTAAATACTGTTTTGCATTTATTTTTTCATAAAAATTAGCTATGCTCAGCTGTTTTTCCTGGTTGCATCAAAGCCTGGCAATGTGTTAATCTGTCCCTGTCGTGCTTATGGATTTCAGAAATGAAAGCTCCTTTATTTCCATTGTTTCGGACTCGACTGGAGATCAATTCTGGGGTGCCACTCAAAGGGCCAGATCGGATCTTTTGTAGTACGTACGAGAGATGTTCCATGATATCAGGTCTTGAACAATTCATGAGAATTTTGCAGTACACATTCAATTCCCACGACTCAAGCTCACAACTCTGTGAACCGCTCGCTCTGTCATTCTGCTGTATGTTGCACACAGATATGCTTGTTATGTTGCATGAAAGATATATTTCTAGAAAAAGAAGGCATCTGTTTCAGAGATACTGAATGCAAATGCGTTCGATGCACTCTAGAAAGGTTTAGCTGTGATTTGTTTTTTTGCGTAATAATATCACAAGTGTGTAATCTTAGTAACCGAATAGCTTTAGAAATAACGTGTTTTGGCAGCTTGAATCAGCCAGTGTATTAGCACTTACAAAAGGAACCATTTATTTTGAGCCATATAATACTGCTATGACAATGAACATTTTTTGGTATAGACTTATTAAACATATAATTAGTCTGTGATATTTATATAATATATTTATATATTAAAATGATACAAAACTAAAACAAAATATAAAAACAGTTATAATGTGAAATATTAATTACATTAATTAAAAAAAATATTATTTTTTTAATCAGCCAGTGTATTAGCACTTACAATTGTTCAGTAGCCATCTCTCCAGTCTTCAGTGTCACATGATTCTTCAGAATTAATTAATTATTATAATTTGTAATAATTATGATTAATTATTAATATGCCAATTTGCTGTATTATTAATATGCCAATTTGATATATATAATATATATATATTTGGATATCGATACTTTTTTCAGGAATCTTTCAGGGTGAAGGGTCAGCATTTATTTCAAATACAAATCTTTTTTAAAGATACTAAATATATATATATATATATGTTAGTGTATATTGTTTCTAAAATGTTGCAATATATGACATACAATATGATTTATTTGATGCAAACAAAACAGCACTTTGAACAGATTCCATTAGTTTGAACCGATTCAGTTAATCAAACAACCGATTCAGTTAGTTTGAACTGATTCAGTTAATCAAACTCATATTTGAACCGATTCAATTAGTTTGAACCGATTCAGTTAATCAAACTGAACCGATTCCATTAGTTTGAACCGATTCAGTTAATCAAACAACTGATTCAATTAGTTTGAACTGATTCAGTTAATCAAACTCATAACTGCTGACCACTTAAGGTCAGAAACACTATTAAAATTATTAGGAGGCATTGCAGATCTAGTCTAATTGCACAGTTTGGGAAACTATTTAAATATTTATGTTGCTTAATTTGATAATGCTTGCAAAGTAATCACAGATATATGGGTAATATTCTGTTATATTGCTAGAAATCTGTATTTCCTTTTTCTTGAGCACATAATGGCAAGTGATCTTTCTTTCTCTGAAACAATATCTGTGTCTTTTGTTTGTGGCTGCACCTTGTTATTCAGTTTTCTGTATAGAGGCATTATTAGAATAATATGCTCAACATGTCTCTCTTCTTGTCTCTTCAGCAAGTAGAACATTTTGACATAACCAAATTTGTTCTACACTGTCTTGTTGTACAAGAGCCATTAAATGCAAAGTTTGCTGTGTGGTAATCAATAATACAGACATTTTTATTTGGAACTGGTCCCTCTGTAGGAATATTAGTGCTTTGGCTTGTTGCTAGGGAGCAACACGAATTGTGCTGGAACTATAGCGGACGAATGCCCACTGCTGTAAAATATCGACAGGTGCCATAAATCATCAACAAATGGTTTGGACATCAGGGGATATCCTGGAAAAATGGGCTCAGGGTAATTTAAAGAGTAAGAGTAATATCATAGAATTATGGGTAGAGTTGTGCCACCCACATCTGTATCACAAGTGAATCACAATATATTGGGTTTAATTATCAAGTGATTCCTGTGGAACGCAAGCAGCAATCATACAACCTCACCAAAGAAACAGTTTCAGTAATTGAGTGCAGGAACGCTGTGTTTTTCCAAAGCGCCCACTCTCTCAGTTCAATGTTTCCTCTCAGTTTGGTGAAAATATCATACTGTGTCCGTCATGGAGTCAATGAGAGGCTTGTTTGAAGGGTAATAGTTGAATCGTGAATGCTTCTCGGGGTTTTTAATGTGACTCTGGACCACAAAACCAGTCATAAGGGTACATTTTTAGATTTATACATCATTTATACAAGTAATGCTGCGTTCAAGTCCTCCTGGGACGTTCGTACTTACGAGTTGACAAGTCGTAATAACGACGTCAGGTGCGTTCAAGTCAGTTTAGTCGGCACAAGATGGCGGTGTACCTTCTTTTAATAAATTACAAGAAAATACAACAGGGTCTGCATTTTTTGACTTGGATTTCAGCTGCGTAACAAGAACATGACCAATTTAAGTTTACAGGACAACTAAACTATCAATTTAAACAAAAAATTTACCGTCAACTACACACGTATTGCATCCATCGATTCCGCCATGTTTCTCATTGACACGCCCCCAACTCGAAAACTACGACTTTGTGGTGGCGTTCATGTGCGTTCAACTCGTAAATACGATCTATCCGACATGACTTGAACGCACCACAAGTCCGGCTCAAACATGTAAGGCCGGAAAACATTTCCCTCAGCAGTGGCCATCATTACAGGTGTTTCTATTTACAGGTGTTTCTATTTTTCTATTTGCCATAGCAGGCTACAGCATACATGACCCTAGTTACCTGTGGTTGGCCTGGCCGTG
>NW_015661988.1:31007-51604 GCF_001515625.1 Sinocyclocheilus rhinocerous | reverse complement strand
AAAATCTGTAATCTGAGGGTGCAAAAAATCTAAATATTGAGAAAATTGCCTTTAAAGTTGTCCAAATGAAGTTCTTAGCAATGCATATAACTAATCAATTGATCTATTTACGGTAGGAAATTTACAAAATATCTTCATGGAACATGATCTTTACTTAATATCCTAATGATTTTTGGCATAAAAGAAAAATCAATAATTTTGACCCATACAATATATTTTTGGCTATTGCTACAAATATACCCCAGCGACTTAAGACTGGTTTTGTGCTCCAGGGTCACATATGAGAAATACAAGAAGCAATTCATCATAAACAGGCAATTAAAACCTATAATACATGTGTCTGTCATACAAAGTTTCACACATTGTTTATTATTTCTGTAATAAGTACTTGTGCTAAAATCTACTGCTTTGCATGTAGTCTGATTTTAAAAACCTTTTTCTTAATGGCTTATTTTTATGAAAATGTTATTATGTTTCAGTGTTGTTATTAGGAACTAAAACTAAACCTGAAACTTTTTTTGTATTATTATTAAGATGAAAACGTAAAACTTGAAATTAGATGTGTTGCCTTGGCAGCTTAATGTAATAAAATAAGTTTAATTTGATTTATTAAAATCACTAAACCTAAAACAGGAATAAAATATATATTAAAGCTAAATAGAAATATATATATATAAAAAAACGAATAAAAAGGACAAAAAACACAATTCAAATTAAAATAACTGAAAATATAAAAATACTTTATTTTTGTATTTATTAATACAAAATATTGATAAATACTATAATAACATAAGTAATACTAAAATAACACGGCAATGTGAATGCAGTGAGAGCTGGATTCTTTTCCCACTCCAGTTTACGAATTTGAAAGAGTTTGATTCCTTTAAGAATTACTTAAGTGTGAACACTTTAAATGTGATGCATGCATTTTTTATGTTAATATTTTCATATATTGATTTTCCAGAAAATTATAAACGCTCAAAACATTGCTCATGTGTTTGTTTGAGCATTAACACAGCAACATTGCTTCAGCCAATAGCATGAGTTTGAGGTGGGGCTATTTGTTTGTTGACCAATGGCAGGTGAGGAAAGTGATTGGGGGGAAATTCATTTAAAAATTATTTCTTTTTCATTGTCACTATTATTTTTATTTTTCATTGCAGCCCTTCTTTTGTCCTTTACACCTCCAGATATTTCTGTACATTGTTTTTCTGTATTTACAACATGACGATCGATATTACTCGGGTAGTGTATGTTGTAATCTTTTCTGGCTCTCACATCAGGCATATTGAAGTATCAGAACCAACAGGGGCGCAGAATCTCAGCAGCCCGCAACATTAATAGATGGATGTTATTTGACTCATTAGAGGTCGCGGCTGTGAATAATAATTAGGGAAAGACTGATTATGCTGAAATCAACTCTAATAAGACATGCATTTAAAATTTCCAATCTCTGCACACACACGCACTCATCACTTCAACTTGAAGCACACACACACACACACAGGAAATTGATTTGTAATGAGATTTATGATCTCTGTGTTTTATAACAGAGTCACAGTTGACAGAATGAAAGCATGTATTTCTTCAGGCTTTTTTTGCAGTTTTCAAAGGAAAAAAATATATAAAAAATGTAGTTTAGTTTTAGTTAACAGTAATAACCCTAGGAGATGTTTGGCTGATAACAATCAATGTTAGGCTATAACAAGAGCTCAGGTTTTTTGTATTACAATCAAAGGGGCTTTTTAATGTCGTAATTGGGTTATGGCCTTATTTTTAATTGTTGATTGGCAAATAAGCTCACAGAAGACCTGCTGACAAATAATTTGGATAAATTGCCCTGTAAACCCCCATCTCAAGCTCAGGCACGTTCGAGAGTGAACTTTAAACAGACATTATGATATGTTTAAACTGACATATTTGTCATGTTACATGTCATAATTGCAATGTAAAATACACTGCCGTTTGTACCTTGGGCTGTACAGTGTTTTTTATACTGTTCTCTCTCTGTCTGTCTCCTTGAGCTTTTTTTGTTCTGTCTTGTAACTTGACATTCTGTCCTTTTTTGAAATAATGAAAAAGTCGAGCCTGAATTTCATTCCATCTAATCAAAACAAAAAGGCTCTGTTGAAAAAATAGCTTCATTCGTTTTGATTGATGTCACAGATCCTCAAATCAAGTTTTATAGAACAAAAATATCATGAATTATTAAAACTCAGGGGCGTTTTACCACATACGCCCGTGTTTTATGTTTAATTGGTTCTCTTTGGCACCGGCAAGTGGTGGAGAGGTGTTATGTAAATATATTCCCACAGAGGCCCATATGACATTTGTGGAGCATTTGAGCAGTATACGGGGAGCAAACTGACATAGGGAAAACGTCCATTCGTCCTGATCTGATGAGACATGTTCGGATTACTCATGCAGATTTCAGTCTGTTGATTTCGGTGCCCTACCTGTGTGTGTGTTTCCCCTCTTCCTCATCACAACGGCTTCTTGTCAAAAGTGTGTTACTGGAAAATTGCATAATGTGATTTTCAGTGCTCTCTAATCATAGTGTCGTCCTAGCCAATTAAATTGCTTAACATAAGAAATCCTTTCTTTAGAAAAAGTTAGGTGTTATTAACAGTGTGGCTGTAGAGCTCGTTTCTGACCTCTTCTGCAGCCCAAAGCCAAATCTAATCAAGAAAATGTACATTGGATCTCTGCGTGATTAGCATGGCGCAGTGCAGCCCTTAAAAGACAGATATTTAGTGCTAATTGCAAGTAAAAGAGGGGAATACTGTGGGTTTTAAATGGGACTCGAAACTGTTAACAAATTAAGTCCAATTGTTTGTTTTTTCTTTGTAACAGATTGTTAGTGAAAGGAGGTGCTTAACCTTCAAAAATATATTATTCATGGCGCTCAGGAGGTCAGACTAAATATTATATTTACTTTTTAATAAAATAAAAGGCTGTTACAAAAATTGGGAATGTCTAAATACAGTTTAAAACCCTGATTTGTGAAGTTTTGTTATTTTAAATGAAAATGAGCATATAACTTTAAAAAAATAAATACTATTTAAAAGATTACAAACATTATATATAAAAAACACAACAATGCATATAAAAATAAATATGTGACCCTTGAGCACAAAACCAGTCTTAAGTCGCTGGGGTATATGAGGAAAGTGATTGGGGGGAAATTCATTTAAAAATTATTTCTTTTTCATTGTCACTATTATTTTTATTTTTCATTGCAGCCCTTCTTTTGTCCTTTACACCTCCAGATATTTCTGTACATTGTTTTTCTGTATTTACAACATGACGATCGATATTACTCGGGTAGTGTATGTTGTAATCTTTTCTGGCTCTCACATCAGGCATATTGAAGTATCAGAACCAACAGGGTCGCAGAATCTCAGCAGCCCGCAACATTAATAGATGGATGTTATTTGACTCATTAGAGGTCGCGGCTGTGAATAATAATTAGGGAAAGACTGATTATGCTGAAATCAACTCTAATAAGACATGCATTTAAAATTTCCAATCTCTGCACACACACGCACTCATCACTTCAACTTGAAGCACACACACACACACAGGAAATTGATTTGTGGGTTTAAGTGCAATTTTGTTAACTATTATTGACGGGGAGTCTTGCATTAAAACAGTTGCCGTGGCGATGACACACATTTTCCTTTCATTATTGTGGTCTGTGGTGCAGAGAGCACTAATAACACACACCAATAACTTTAGCATCAACGCATGCTTATTTTAATACAGAAACCAGGACAACTAACAAGCAGCTGCTGTCAGGATTCCAGGAATCTATCTTTATTTTTTTCCTTGTGTCTTTATGGAAAGCTTATTTATTCAGCATTCAGATGATGTATAAATCTCAATTTAGAAAAATTTACCCTTATGACTGGTGTTGTGGTCCAGGGTCACATATACACAATATCGTTCAAATGTTGGGGGGGGTCAGTATTTTTTTTTTTTAATAAATCGATACTTTGATTCAGTAAAGACGCATTAAATTGATTAAAAGTGACAGTAAAAAATATTTATAATGTTACAAAAGATTACTATTTAAAATAGATACTGTTTGGAACTTTCTATTCATAAAAGAATCAAAAACCTCAAAAATATTAAGCAGCACAACAGTTTTCAACATCGATAGTAATAAGAAATATTTCTTGAGCACCAAATCAGCATAGTAGAAAGATTTCTGCAGGATCATGTGATATGAATGATATCGTAATAATATTTCACAATACTACTGTATTTTTGATCAAATAAATGGTATGCATATAAAAAAAAAAAACTAACAAAAAAATAAATAAAAATGACCAACCCCAAACTTTTAAATGGTAGTGTAGTATAGTAAATGGTAGTATATATAATACGGTTAGCACTAAAATTTGTGTAAAAAAATTTGAACATTTTTTCTTCTCCACCAAGAAGGAAACGGTGCAAAAATTACATGTAAAAAACTTGTTTATGGCTCTCAGCAGCAGAATATTTGCGGCCGTTGTGTGTGAATAAAGCTAGTTCTCTCCAAGGACGCCATCGTTTGAGGTTTGCGACTCGCATGTCATATTACGAGAGCTTGTATTCCGAGTTGTCAGGTTTTTGAGGTCGAGAGATGCGATGATACTTTGAAATATGTTGGGTAAGGGTTGTTTTGGAGGGTGGAGATGTACAGGAATGTATCTCAAGACCTGTGTTTGACTTTCTGGGAATTCACCGGCCCATTTAGCGAAACTTCTGAAGCGTATGTGTTATGCGTATTAGCAGCAGTTCAGTCAGTGGACATTGGCAGTGTTGTTTTAGTATCATTGAGGTTCAATAATAGTTTTTAGTAATATTTTGAATCAGTTTTTATTTCTATTTTTTCCATTTTCATTTTCATTTTAGTTAAAGTTTGAGTAATTGTTGCGTTTTTTTGTCATTTGTAGTATGTTTAGTATGGAGTATGTTTAGTTTTTTTTTTTTAAATACATGTCTATATAGTTTATTCATTTTTATTTCCGTTTTAATTTTTTTAGTATAAGATAAAATTAAAATGAGGACTGTAGCTGAATTTTTTTGAAATATTTTATTTAAAAATATAAAAAAATATGTTTTATCTTATTTCAGTGTATAGTTTGTGTAGCCTTTTATTTAAATGTTTTTAATTGTTTTAATTTTCAGTTTTACTTTTAGTTAACTATAATAATCCTGCACCATAAAAAAATAAAATAAAATAAAAGGCCAAGACATCCATTAATTTTACAGACATTTCAGTTAACCCTGAAACACAATGCAATGCAGTGCAAAATTCTAAATACAGGTAAAACACCTGTAAAAATCAATATAGAAAAAAATTCTTTTATATTAATACAGTACATTGTGCCCTATTTTAATGGATTTTTTGGTCTGCAGCAGTATTATTTTTAGCATAATTGATATAATATTATAGTTTTTGTAAATGTTTTGAATTATATTTTATTTTTGTATTTTCTGTTTTCATTTTCATTTTAAAAGTGTAGTAATTTTGTTGCGTTTTTGTCATTTTTATTAGTTTTTTATGTTTATAGTTTTAGTTATTTTAATACTTAACAAATGATTTTCGAGTTCTGATGGGAAGACTAACAGGCGAATGCTATTGCTCAGATCTCTGATCTCCAAGAACTGAGTGACGTGGCTTCCTGCCCAGAATCTTTTATATTGCCAATCCTAACAGAGAGCCGTCATGTTTAACCAGCAGCTCAGGCTGTAGTAAAACATAATAGCCCACAAATCTATATCCGAACCCCTGGGAGCCGCTCTCCTCCATGATCCTCCATTATAGAATAAGATTAGCTATATGAAGTCACAGCGCTTCGATTTGGATTGAATTATCATTACTGCGAAGCTAATATTAGAGACAGTAGGATTCATCAATGGTCTATTTGTAATGTACACCATTGTGTAGCATTCTGACTCATCAAATGATGTCAAACATTGTCAATGAATTATTACATTTATTACATTCATACAATGAAATAAACAAGTTGGATTGTGTTGATGTCATGAAATGATGGTGTGAGAGGACCATAACCACCGTTATTATTTCATGGCAAGAATTATATAGGAATCAATGGTGTCAATAATACTGTACACCTGTTAAACACATTGAATTAAGCATGAAATGCTAAAGTAGAAAGACTGTAATGTTATTTTTTGTAAAATACATTCCAATAATCTGTTTTATTTACAACTTTATTTACAAAAAATGTTTTTTACAGTGTACTAAATTTGAAATTTAAAATTTTAACTAGTGTTTTTCTTAGATTCTCAGCCTACTGCAATCGTCAAACCTAACCCATTAGCAGTGCAAGGTTTACTGCAAAACCTGAAAATGTGCTTTGAAACATTCGTCTGATAATCTATGTTTAAAGCACCACTTAGCAGTGAAATATCATCATAAGGGAGCTGTTGTGCTCAGAAAGACCTGGGTTCGAATCTCAATTCTTTTTTACTTTACTTTCAGTCCTTCATTTTCCTGCACAGTAAAGAATGATTTTTTTTTTTCGAATTTGTAAATATATTATTGGAGTATGTTTTACAAGAAAATACTATTTCAGTCTTTATATTTCAAAATGTCCTGTTTAATTCAGTGTTATGCTGCGTTCACGCCATATCGTAATTACCATAATTTCGAGATGACAGCACGTGACGTTCTACTCGGAGCTGTTCACGTCCTCAGACTCGGAATTATGCTTGTCTATGGCAACACTACCAACGCCTAAACAGAGCCTGCGGTGTTCAGGTGGTACAGCAGTCACGTGGTACAAGTCATAGCTCTCAGAAAACTCCCAGTTCACAAGTTGGAATTTCGAGTTCTACGAGGATGTGAACGCATTTTACAAGTTGGAATCTCGTAATTACGGGAATTCTGATATGGCGTGAACGCACCTTTACTTTCAGGGCAGTAACCACCATAGACAATGAGGGGGACAAGTCCCACCCAGTAATTAGAAATGGCCAAATTGTCTGTTTAGGTTTCTCAAATGTTTACAAGTTACATTTTTAGGCTGGTCTGCCTCAGCGGTCTAACAGCGCCCGTCAATGTCAAAATGATTGAGATGGCCAATCAAACCAAAGTAGGCGGGGTTTACTGTTCACTGAAGCAGAGTGCGAATTCCAGTGCGAAGCATTATTTTTAACATTGAAAGAGCGCTAGGTAAAATGGTAGTAGCAAGACATTTATTATTTGAAAATGTTGTTTTACAGTAGAAATGTTAATTGACCAACATTAAGATCCAGTGATGCAAACCACTCAACTGTTTCCAAGATATGGCCGTTTGGAATTTGGAATGTGGTATCATTTCTGTGATTCATGTAATTCCTTACTGAATGTGAGGAGACAAGAGGCATACAAGTAATATGCATGTGTGCGTTTTTCAAATTATTATTTGCAAATGGTTGAAAATGATTACTTTCCAACTAGAATTAGACCTATAATTTCCTTCACTGTTCTATTTCTTTATGCTTTATAAATAAATAAATTGGTCCCCCACAATGTTAAAGACATGGTTACGGCCTTGGTTATTTGTGAAATTTACTAGCAATTTCTAAGTGAAAATTGCTTCAAAGTTGCTTCCATTTTTTTCAGTGTAATACAGGCAAAAGCTAATAAAACATTATTTTGAGTTCCTTTCTGTGTGCCTGAAATGTCAATGTTCACTTTTAAAAAATGAATCCTACTTTCTTGTGTTTAGGTGAAGATGTGGAGGAGAAGAAGGTTCTGGTACTGAGTTACCCCCAGTACTGTCGGTACCGTTCCATCATTGCGCGGCTTCGTGAGCGGCCTACTTCCTTCCTGACGGACCATGTGGTGCTGGCCCTGGGGGGAATCGCCTCCCTCACCAACAACACCCAGATCCTGTACTGCAGGGACACTTTCGAGCACCCCACGCTGGTGGAGAATGAGAGCGTATGTGATGAGTTCGGTAAGTAGATTTGATAAAAAACTGTGTGATCTTGGGTCTGAAACAAACTCTACGCAAGTACGTCAACGCAAGCATATCATGTTTTTGTGCGTCATTTTGATCTTTCAGGTAGAAATTGACCGATATTGCATTTTTATGACTAGTAGCGGTATAGATTATTTTAATGTTTACAGTAATTGTTTGATAACCAAATTGCAGAAGTAATTTTTTATTAATTTCTGCTTTACAACAAAAGTGCTAGAGTTAGAGGGTCAAATAAAGGTGGAACAGATGTGTTTTTAGTCGTTTCTTGAAGATGGTTAAGGACTCAGCTGCTCGGATTGATTTGGGCAGGTCATTCCACCAGGAGGGAACAGTATTTACAGTACATTTATTTATGGTCATTGAATGACTAGTAAATCATCCTGCCGCATTTTAAAGAGACACTTCACCCAAAAATGACAATACTGTCATCATTTATTCACTCTCATGTCTTTTCAAGCCTGTATGAGTTTCTTTCTTCTGTTGCGCACAAAAGAAGAGATTTTGAAGAATGTTGGTAACCAAACAGTTGCTGGTAGCTGTTGACTTGAATAGTAGTTTTTTTCCATACTATGGAAGTCAATGGCTACCGTCAACTGTTTGGTTACCAGCATTCTTCAAAATATCTTCTTGTGTGCAACAGAACAAAGAAACTTTGGGACAACTTGAGGGCGAGTAAATGATGACAGAATTTTCATTTGTGGGTGAACAATCCCTTTAAAGCAGGCCCAAACAAAATGTACATTTTCTGTATTTTCTGCACTGACTTTTGGGATAAATCAGTGAGATTGGATTGAAATATATTAAAATATGTTAAATGGAGCTGTACTGGGAGTACAGTATTTGTTCTGGTAACTGAAATGGTAATCAAATTATCCATAATATATAGTAAACAAACACACAGACATGCAGTTTGTAAGTCTTAAGGCTCTTGTACAATGTCTTTCATTTCTATAGAACTATGACTTCAATGCCATTCCTGTACGTGAAATGAAACTCAATAGTATTCTATTCACTAACATATCAAGGCCTTCACATCAGTGTTTTATTACAGTACATACTTGACAAAACAAGAAATATTCTATAAGTGAAGCATTCGGTCTTTAAATGGTTTTTAAATACTTCAGTGTTTGTGTTTGAACGGCATATTCAAACAACACAGTGGGTTTGCGTGCAGTTCGCTTTTCCATAGATGCTGCCAGTGAAAAAGAGAGGCTCCAGTTTACATGCTCCAATTCCTGTTGGAAAAATGCTGGGGTATTGAATGCTACTTTGTAAAAGACGGTAGAGCTGTTTACATAGTAACATTTGACGAGATGGGCGAACAAACTGACAGTGAGTAATACAATTGAGTAAATGGCTCTCTTTGACTTTAATGGATGTCCTTGGGTTTCTTTGATTACTTGAAAACTGTTTTCTGCTCAAAAACCACATTCTTGTCTCTGAAAGTTTAACATAAGGGGTTCTGCTCGAATCGGACGGCCTGCAGGGATTTGAATACCCTGATTAAAATGTCTTTGTTCTCGCCAGGGCTTTAAACACAACCACGGCACGCTGTATTGAAACCCAAAGAAGTCATTCTGTTAAACTTTGTAGGGTGTGTTATTTATTAAGGCTTTAGTTCAACATATGAAGTCATTGTTCATGTAAAGGCTCCCATACACTGGATTTGTTACAGAGGGGTAGATCTGATGTTGGCTGAGAAAGTCTGAGAGAGAGTTGGGGGGAAAAGACTTCTAGTGCTTTTTATGCTCGAACTGACGGCCACTTGGCGGAAAATCTTCTGCGTTTAGCCTTGTCATTAACTTTTTGAAGCGAATAACAGTGCTTCCAAGGGCTTGGCGAGTTCTACTGAGAGAGGTCCAGTGCGTTATAGAAGAAAGATGAAAATGGAAAGCAGCGCTATTTAAGGAAAAATACAGCTGGAATGGTGCAGATGTGATATTGAATATTTGTAGTAGTTTGTTCCTCTGTTAATGGAAATAGCTGCAGGGTTTGGCTCGCTCACATGCCTCTTTAGTCACATGTTAGGAGACAACAGGATGTTAAATTGACTCAAGTCTTATCCTCACTTGAATGGACTTTAAGAGGGTGGTTGGGTATTGAGAATATGGAATTCAGTGATATTTTTGTTTATGCATCAGCTGATTTGGGCCCCTGCTTGTCACATGGTTATTATAACATCCTCTCCAACATTGGATTTCAGCACGATGCTGTTAACATTTCTGTTTTCTTTCCTGTCCTCTTGAAACAGGACATTTTGATTAGAGGGAGAGGCATTTGCACTGATTTGACAAACATTTTATTTTATTTTTGCTTTTATGTTATATTATGTTGTCTTTATTATATAGTATAGTGGATATTTTTACAGAATCAGTGTTATTTTCGTTGATATACTACTATAGTTTTTTTTTTAGTAGTTTGAATTAGATCTTATTTTTAAATATTCTGTTTTCATTGTAATGTTTTAGTAATTTGTTGTGTTTTGTCTCTTTTTTGTAGTTTTGTAAATATATCTATATAGTTTGTAGTAAGTTTTAGTTTTTAGTTTGTTTAGTTTTAGTACTTCAAATTAAACTAAATGAAAAAGAGAAATGTCACATTGTTATCTAGCTGAAAGAAACATAAGTTTATGTTTTTTTATATTTTATTTTAATTTTAAGTTAATGTTTATTTAGTAGTAACATTTTTTATGGTTAAATTATTTATTTTAAAACTAATCATAATATTAGTCTTCATATTCTTTTTTATTTCACCCTCTATCTGAGCCTTAAAAATAAAAGGGCCATTTTTTGCTACTGTGTCTTTTAAAACTTCTATATATATATATATATATACTTTTAAATGAACAACTTTTATCTGCCACATTCTTGACAGATTCACAAAACAATCTATACTGAAATATGTTGCTCAAACTGTTGATTTTGGACTGAAATGATCAGGGACCTCGTTAAAAAAAAACTTAAATGCATGTTTTTATTGCTGGCATTCTTCAGTGGGATCTGCAGAGCTGTAGGTGCTACACACAGCCAGAAACAGCACAAGGTTTGACTGACTTCACATTGTACTCGTACCGCTAGTTCTTCTGCTTTTTAGGAACAAAAGTAGGCCTATATATCCTACTTCCTCCTTATACGCTTGAGGTATTCGGCCAATCATAACGCACTGGATAGCTGGCCAATCAGAGCACACCTCGTTTTTCAGACCGATTAGCTTTGTAAAAAATTTTCAGAAAGGCGGGGCATAGAGGAGAAACAATAATGTACAGTATGTGGAAAATTATGTGTTTTTTTAACCTTAAACCACATAAACACATTTCATTACACCAAATACACAAAATAATGTTCTTTTTAGCAGCATCATATGACCCCTTTAACACCAAATAAGTGTTGTTGGTTTGTAAGTGTGGGAGGTCATATTTACGTATCCAGCTGACAACAGGAAGTTCAGAGTTTCAGAACAAGTCATTTTTGCAGCTCAGTTTCAATAGATGCTCTTTTTGGACTAGAGTGGACGTGTTTTGAGTTCTGAAAGTTACTGTATGTTTTCATAGTCTAATGAACACTTTTATCTCAACAGATCAAGCAAAACTCAATTCCTCATGATATGACCCTTTTATTAGTAAGACACTGCCAAACCCTCCCCTACAAAACAAGGGAGAAGAAAAGCCAGAGAGAAAGACTTTTATCTGGATGTAAGGGGGTTTGGAGAGGGTGAGAGAGTGGAGGATGCAGGGAATGTTTAGACGGACGTTGTTAATGCGATGGGGGGGGGATTGAACTGGTGAATTATTGAAGAGAGTTTGTAGGTTGATGCCATGCAATGACCACACTATTATTCCTCTCTCGATTCATTTCCTGCCTCTCATGAGGTTATTTTTAGGAGGTCAGTGTTCTTATGTGAGCATATACTTATAATTTTACTGCATAATAGCTGCATTATGGAAGGAGTTACACACATTTTCTCCGGTGCTTCAGTGAAACAGCTAATGTTCTCATGTTGTTCTCATCATTGTGACATGTGCTGTATGGCAAGTGATCTCATCTCTTTGTTCCTCGCAGGGGTTTATTGCTCCTCCACGCAGCATTGGGATTAGTGATGGGAATCGGCATGAATTTAATTATTTGTTTCTGATTCAACTTAATGATTCTGCTTTCATAATGATTTCATTAACTGGCTTTTAGTACTTTTAAGCAAGCACCAAATAACTGATCTTAACTGTGTTATACAATGAATTGTATTTTGTCTATTTGGAAGCCTGTTTCCACCTTGTAATAAAACAATTTAAAAATGTAATTGCAATATTTTATCTCACAATTTTTTTCTCTTCTGTTTAAAAAAGTCAGAATTGTGAGATATAAACAGAGAATTCTGACTTTTTTTTCTCAGTATTACAAGTTTACATATTGTAATTCTGAGTTTATATCTTGCAATTGTGACTTTTGTCTCAGAATTCCTAGTTAAAAGGGTCATCGGATGCCCATTTTCCACAAGTTTATATGATTCTTTACGGTCTTAATGAAAAGTCTATAACGTACTTTGGTTCAAATTTCTCAATGGTAGTGTAAAAAACACCTTTTTTACCCTGTCAAAATCAGCTCTGTTTTCAGCAAGCCATTCTAGTCCATGTTGCTTTAAATATTAATGAGTCGTGCTCACCCCGCCCCTCTCTTCCGTGGGGTGACGAGCAGACTGTATACTTCAGCTGCGAAACTGGCTAACTTGCACGTTATTAGGAAAGACGATTTGCAAAGATTCATAAAAAACCCTTATACTCATCTTCTTCTGTTGATGAAGCTGGATCGCGAATGATTCGCGCGAATATAGACGCATTTAGGCAGATCGGGATCGGCGCATTCCCTTCAAAACGAAAGTAACGGTAATCCTCTGCGTCTTCAGCGGCTCAGATGTCGGGAGTAAATGATGACTGCTATGTTCATTATTACATCCAACAACAAAACACCTCAATCGCTTAATCAGAGACGTTCTTGTCTTTCCCTGCACCGGAGTCGACACAATGGCGGACTGATGACAGCTCACTCAAGGCGGGTCTAAGGCAAGACGCTAGTGTCAATCAACTATCGTGGGAGGGGCATATGCAGAACTACGTCATTCTGACTGGAATCTCAGAACAGCCTGATTTGAGAAAGGGATGGATGTGTACACACATTTTGCATCCGATGACCCCTTTAAGAGTTTTTAAGGACCCGCTGTGATTTCAGTGAATAAATATGAGCTGTATGTTTCAAAGTCAAAACTCGGTGCGGGTGTTTTTATATGAATGTATCTCTGAAGGGAAACGACTGTCTTCAGAAAAGTTTTGATTTGTTTCATCTTCCCAATAATGCATGATAAAGCAGTATTTATGAGTGCAACGCTTTGTGTACAGCCGTTACCGGGGAAACCGCTGTATTTCTGCTGTTTCAAAACAAAGAAAAAGAATTTGCATCACTGAACATACAGATCATTGATTTGCATTTTCAATAAGCCCGTCTGCTGTTTTTGTTCAGAACAATGCAAAAATCGACCCATATTTCTACACAGGAAACACGCAGATTTGTAAATGTGAAAGAAGGTAATGTGCTTTCTACAAATCTAAACAATTAAGACACTAAGATATACATTTTTGTTTTAAATTAATATAATAATGTATACGTTTGACTCATCCCTTTTCGTAATGGTTTAAAGGCTGAAATGTGAAATGCGGGCTGCCAAAATCTGAAGAGTACCTGCCCAAAGGGCTACCAGAGATTTAGAAATAATACACAAAGCCTTGTGTATTATTTTGCGGCAGCAGGTTAATACGAATATAAGAATAAGAACTGGTTCTCAATTCCCACTTGAGACAGGTTCCCTCATCTGTTTAAGAATATGCAAAAAGAATGATTAAGAACAACCCACTTCTGTATTAGCCTGAATGGCTTTGATGGGCAGACAGAGTGGATGCTGGGTAATCCAGCAGGGGCTGAACTATGTGACGGGAATGCTGTGTGTATGATTACAGCGTGATTGATGCCCACTGCTGGGGGATTATTAATGATAGCATGTTGTTTAGCGAGAAGATTGACCCATTTATATTTCTCATCAAGACGCCAGTCAGTTTCAACTATTCGATGGTAATAATTTGCTCTTAAATAAAACGGATTACATGCGATGACGTGTTTTCCTCCTTTATCGTGGCTTTGAATTGCAGAGGGCATTCGGGTAAAGTGCGTTCCGGTTTCAGCTGCTCCTTCATTTAGATGCCATGTTTACCACATACACTGCAATAAAAATGGGTCATTTATTTTCTTTCCCTGCAGATCTCAGCAGTGCCATCGATGCACTAGGAGAAATCTTAAACAGGCTGACAGAAATGCGAGAGCTCTTCATAAAACGTTTGAAGTATTTTATAAGGATTGTGGAGTAGTGTTGGGGGATTTATGAAGGGTTGAGTTAATATTGGTATTTTGCAGTCAGTGGTAAGAGTGCGTTCCTGAACAGGAGGTTCTTGATCGGTGGTTTTTAACTTGTGGGTTATGACCCAAAAACGAGTCGCAGGTCTATTCTGAACGGGTCACAGACAGCAGGGAAAACAATTCAAAATAGAAATAGCATTGCAAAAAATATGAAACCATCAAAATTTAGCTGACACTTAGTGGTTTATATATTTGGGTCAATGATTTATTTATTTGTCTAATAGTCATTTATTCAAAATTACAGCTGACATTTAAGTCACGCATATATTGACTCTATTATGAGCTTGTTTGTTATTTCTGTATTATATTTTTGATATGTTATAATATTGTATTATTTTACATTTTATTGAGGGTGCTACAACTGTCCTGATATTATAATGCAGAAAAAGTCCTCATTAAAATAATCCTTGGTAAAAAAAGAAAGAAAGAAAAAGGGAAAAAAAAGCTTTTATTATTATTGCAAATAAATAAATAAATATTTGAAAAACTTTTGTCCACCAATTCAAAATCATGTGGCACAACCAACAGAAAAAATATCATAGAAAAAAACCCTGCAGACCCTCGTGACTGTGTGTCGAGGTCCATAAATCTCTTAAAATATCAGATAATATGACCTTTTTATGACAAGGCAAGGTTAGCTCAGGGTGTAAAATGTCATATGGTGGCCCAAACATTTTATGATATTTATGAATTAATAATTCTTGATATTTGGAGAAGAAAAAAACTTTTTACTTTGAAAAAAAAAAAACATTTATAGCTTTTGAAAATAACACTCACAAAGTGTAAGTCAATGCTACTTAAACCACTTGACATTTTTACAGTCATTAAATTGAAACTTTTCATGAAAACGGTATAACCATTTTTACAAAGCTACATGAAACCACAAATACAAATGCTCTTTTCTTTTTCATTGTCAATATTAATACATTTAAATGCTTGCTGTCCAATTGTAAACCTGGATCCTCAAGCAGAAGCACTCTGGGAGTAGTTCTGGGAGGGAACGGGCGATGGTTTTTGGTTAGTACATGTGGCTTTTGGAAGCTTTGAATAATTGGATGCTGGGAAAGGATTCATCACTGTGTGAGCATGGAAGTGACTTTTTCATAAATTGAGAAACATCAGGATCTCCCTTTTTCTCACCCATAAAGAAGAAAAAACATGGAACTGGAGGCACAATTACCTATTACCCAGTACATGTTGCAATCACAGCCTGTCCTCAGGCATACTACTTAAGTAAACAAAGCTGCCTCCAAATTGATCCAGCATTTAAAGACTTTCCAGCTAATTCACTGCACTTCTTTTTTTCTGTGTATGGCCGCCGTTTCTTGTTTAACAAGATAGGATATAAGCAGCTCTGAACATTACAACTGGATATTTGGTGGTTTGTTTACTTGACAGCATGCGTTTTGTGTTCACCAAAACAGAAACCTTCGCTAAGATGAGAACATATCCCACATTCTTTTCTCACATTTCCCCGCACTAGATTTAATGCTAGTTATTAATACCGTCCAGATGTAGTTTTAGCACTGCAGTGTAAGGATGGGCAGGCCAGGAAAATATTTTTCTGCTGTGATCAGTTTATACAGTAAAAGATGTTTAAGTCAGCGAAATGTTTATGATGACTGAATTACACACTTCACATAATAGTTAACCCCAAAAAAACAACAACTCTCTTTTGTGGAGCAGAAAAGGTGATATTTTGAAGAATGTTGCGGCTGCTCTTTTTCATATATTGAAAGTCAATGGAAACGGGGGCTGTCAAGCTCCACAATGACCAAAAAGCTCAGTGAAAGGTTTTCTTTGGATCATTACTGATGTCAAACCTAATGCAAAGCATCTAAAGGGCTCCTCAACTGCTAACAGCTAATTGTGCAATCTCAAACAATTGAAAAAATATGTTACACAAAATATAATATTTACAGAATTAGGTTGTATTAGGTTACGTTCAACAAAAACTGAACCAAAATGTAAACATGTAAATATAAAGCTAAAATGTTTCATTGTTCCTCACACATTACTATGTGCAATTGAACAGTATATGATTGTAAATGATTATTTTATTGGCTTTGCATGTAAGTATCATAACAAAGCATGTCAATATATGAATATGGTATTCAATGCATGCTATTTTAGGCCAAAATACAGCAAATACTGTTCCGTATCAGTCTATCTCTCTCTCTTTTTTTTTGTTGTTGTAATTTTTCACTTTCATTATGTGGAAAATTGTAAAATAAAATTAAATAGACAACAGGGAAAGAAGAAAAAAATGTTTCCTTTCCAGTTTTGGGCATATGAGGGATGGAATGTTTCCAGAACTTTTTCCACACCGCCACAGAATGTCTAGAATATTCTTCATAAATTCACCTTTTGTGTTCCACTGAAGAAGGAATCATACAGGCTTGTGGTGACTGCATTTTTATTATTGTGTGAACTATTTTAATACTACACTGCCATTCGTAAATGCAGGAATTGTTAGTCATTATTTACATTAAACAAAGGCTTTGTGCTTGTTACCTCTCTGTCTTTTTTTTTCTTCTAAAAAATGTGCAACAGTTACAGTTGTTTGATATGTATGAGATCATACTGTAAATTCTGAAATGTTTTTTTTTTCCCTTTGTTCTATTTGATTCCATTTTTTTTCCCGCTTGTTTCACAATCTGGGTTGGATTGCTAAAGGTCATGCATTTTTAAAAGTCCATATGCCTCATCCATGTGTCTTATTAAGAATTCAAGGAGAAACCGAAGGGCTGATTCCTTTTTTTCTTCTTCCGCTTTTTCAATTCAGAATCATTTTTCCATATACCATTCTAATTCTTACTCCACAGGCAACAAACGACCTCTTAAAATCATAAAATGTTTTACCTTTGAGTAGAATTTACATAATTGTCTGGTGAGGTATGATATTCCTCCCATTTCATAATGAATAAAATGCTTGCTGTCCAGATGCAGATTTTTACGAGTCTTACCAGCGCACAGCCTTGAGAAATATCATTCATTGGGTAAGTGCTGGCTGTGTGGGAGGGGGCACATGTAATTTGCTGCTTACGTCGCTGTGACTGCAGGGCCTTCCCTCCCTCCCCCTCAAAAAAAACAACAACTCTCTTTTGTGGAGCAGAAAAGGTGATATTTTGAAGAATGTTGCGGCTGCTCTTTTTCATATATTGAAAGTCAATGGAAACGGGGGCTGTCAAGCTCCACAATGACCAAAAAGCTCAGTGAAAGGTTTTCTTTGGATCATTACTGATGTCAAACCTAATGCAAAGCATCTAAAGGGCTCCTCAACTGCTAACAGCTAATTGTGCAATCTCAAACAATTGAAAAAATATGTTACACAAAATATAATATTTACAGAATTAGGTTGTATTAGGTTACGTTCAACAAAAACTGAACCAAAATGTAAACATGTAAATATAAAGCTAAAATGTTTCATTGTTCCTCACACATTACTATGTGCAATTGAACAGTATATGATTGTAAATGATTATTTTATTGGCTTTGCATGTAAGTATCATAACAAAGCATGTCAATATATGAATATGGTATTCAATGCATGCTATTTTAGGCCAAAATACAGCAAATACTGTTCCCTATCAGTCTATCTCTCTCTCTCTTTTTTTTTTTTTTAATTTTTCACTTTCATTATGTGGAAAATTGTAAAATAAAATTAAATAGACAACAGGGAAAGAAGAAAAAAATGTTTCCTTTCCAGTTTTGGGCATATGAGGGATGGAATGTTTCCAGAACTTTTTCCACACCGCCACAGAATGTCTAGAATATTCTTCATAAATTCACCTTTTGTGTTCCACTGAAGAAGGAATCATACAGGCTTGTGGTGACTGCATTTTTATTATTGTGTGAACTATTTTAATACTACACTGCCATTCGTAAATGCAGGAATTGTTAGTCATTATTTACATTAAACAAAGGCTTTGTGCTTGTTACCTCTCTGTCTTTTTTTTTCTTCTAAAAAATGTGCAACAGTTACAGTTGTTTGATATGTATGAGATCATACTGTAAATTCTGAAATGTTTTTTTTTTCCCTTTGTTCTATTTGATTCAATTTTTTTTCCCGCTTGTTTCACAATCTGGGTTGGATTGCTAAAGGTCATGCATTTTTAAAAGTCCATATGCCTCATCCATGTGTCTTATTAAGAATTCAAGGAGAAACCGAAGGGCTGATTCCTTTTTTTCTTCTTCCGCTTTTTCAATTCAGAATCATTTTTCCATATACCATTCTAATTCTTACTCCACAGGCAACAAACGACCTCTTAAAATCATAAAATGTTTTACCTTTGAGTAGAATTTACATAATTGTCTGGTGAGGTATGATATTCCTCCCATTTCATAATGAATAAAATGCTTGCTGTCCAGATGCAGATTTTTACGAGTCTTACCAGCGCACAGCCTTGAGAAATATCATTCATTGGGTAAGTGCTGGCTGTGTGGGAGGGGGCACATGTAATTTGCTGCTTACGTCGCTGTGACTGCAGGGTCACTATTTATCAGCTCAAAAAATTAATTCGCCAATGGCTTACTTAGATTTCCCACATGCCAGATCGGTGAAGGATATTCGGTTGTACCTCCAGGAAACCACAGTTGCCAATGGAGATGTTTTGTGAAGTTAACAGCTTCTTGTTGGACATTTTGAGGACATTCCACCCCTTGCTGCAATGAGCATTAGACCAGAAACATACTCTACACAAATTGCAATGCATGACCAATGCAACGCAATGGTGGAGTCCTGTTGTACACACAGTTTATTGCACCAAACATGTAAAAATATACACTATAATATATTTTTTAAAGAAATTCATTATTTTATTCAACAAGGATGCATTAAACTGAAAAAAAAAAACCAGTAAATACATTTATAATGTTCTAAAAGATTGATATTTCAAATTAATGCTGTTCTTTTGAACTTTTTATTCATTAAAGAATCCTGAAAAAAATGATCCATAGTTTTCGCAGTAATATTAAGCAGCAAAAGTGTTGTCAACATTGATAATATTAAGAATAAGTATATTAAAACCTGCATATTAGAATGATTTCTGAAGGATCGTGTTACACTGAAGACTGGAGTAATGACTGCTTTGCCATCTCAGAAATAAATAGCATTTTAAAATGTGTTAAAATTGTAAAAACAAACAACAACAAAAAACAGTTATTTTAAATTGTAATAATATTTCACAATAATACAGTTTTTTATATATATATAAATGCAGCCCAGGTTAGCATAAGAGAGTTCTTCCAAAAACTTCTTTAAAAATTCAAGGTTTTGAATGATAGTGTTAACACATTATATCCTCAAATTAATGTAATATCCACATATAGAAAGTACTGTATAATCATTTCATTAATCATTTAATATGTTAAACAAATATAGGATATTATTTTTAATTTGGGACGTACATATTTGTCTGATGCATGCGCTCATTTGCATGCATTAGCCCTTGATGTGCCACTATTATCCAAGTACGAGAGAGTGCGACATGAAGGGTGAATGATTAGAATGAGCGTATAATGCTATTCAAAGAAAATGTGGGGGGGATGAGTGCTGTATTGAGTCAATTTTTTTACCATGTTAAGCAGTCCACACTAATTGCAGAAATTAAAGCAAGAAAAAAAAAAAGAAGCTTTTAACAGGGATCAGTGTTGGCTCATTCGTCAAAGCCTCTCAGGTGTCAATGTCATGTTTGGACCACCGTGCCAGTGGCTTCTTCATGAAATGGTTTTGAAATGAGTACCTTAGTTCCTCCATTGCCCTGGGTCTGAGCTCAGCAGCTGCCCTGTGTTCTTTTATGAATCATAAAATGTGTCTGGACAGTATCCCTGAGCAATAAGAACTTCTCAAAGAGGAAAAGAGAGAGAGAGAGGTGCATAGTCTCCCACATGAATTTCCAAAAAGTGTTTTGTAACGCATCACATCAAATTAAAACCAAATTGCCATTATTTCCACCTAATGTTCCCACGGGGCGTTGGAGGTTTGTCGTTCTGACAGCTGAAAGCACAAACCACTTCTTTATTTAAACTGCCCGAGATTAGAGAAGCAGTCGTCAGTAGAATTTGTTTTGGGAGTCTCCTACAATAGGATTACATGCATGCAAGGTCATTAAATATGCATTTAATATCACCTCATTTTCCAGCGATTCTCAAACGATTC
>NW_015661988.1:25383-30244 GCF_001515625.1 Sinocyclocheilus rhinocerous | reverse complement strand
GTTTCGGAAACGATACGCCTATTTCAATAGTTCTGTATTTTGAACGCTCTATAGAAAATATAAACATCTATTATTTATCATACTTACAGGTTGTGATTCAGTGGAGCAGCTGGTCCAAATAAACAGGATACTGATCCATCTTTCAAGAGCAAGCCTTTTGTGAATCCCGCGTTGAACTCCCCGAGATTAGAGAAGCAGTCGTCAGTAGAATGACGTGTTTGTGGGCGGGGTCAAGTTGTTCGTGGCCGCATTATGCAAATGTAACAAGCATTATGCAAATGTGTTTCCCCATGACGTGTAGCCATCACGAAAGTGGAATTCGAATTACTAACGACTCGTTTAGCCTGTTCAGAGTCGATTCTTTATTTTGGGAGACAATAACTTTATTTATCGTGCACTTTCAGCTTTACAACTTTGCAGATCGTTTACATTCACATACAGTTACATTACACACTGCATGAAAGGCAATATTGGAAATGGCATAATAGGGGCACTTTAAGTGCTGAGCGCCTACACCTTGCCAACAGATTCACGTCCCACAAGGCCTGCACAATATATCGAAATAAAATCAATATTATAATATGGTTTAGTACTATTGTCAAATCATGCAGGCTGCAATTTAATTTAAAAAAAATATGGTTTACTAGTTTAGAACAGCTAAATACCGCTAATGCTGTGAATTGAGCCGTTTGGAGGCACTGATATCATGAGCTTCATGCATGTAAATGAAAACACAGAGCCAAGATTCACTCTGAAACCAGCAGAGAAAGAAATGTTGGCATGAATAATAGTATCATATTGCATTTTTACAATATTTTAGAGTATTATTACAATATATTTCTTATTTGTTCATAATTCACAATAACCTTAATATTGTAATCAATAATCACAATAAATTTAAATTTAATAAATTATAATTTTATTGTCATTGATTGAATTGGCAGTATTATTATATATTTCTTATTTTGTTTATTTTTTTGCAATAACAATAATCTCAATATTATAATCAGAAATCACAATACAATTATCAAAATTATTATTATTTTAAGGTCATATTGGATTGCCAGTATTATTACAATATATTTCTTATTTTGCTTAATATAATTTTTGTAATATCACATTATTTCAATATATTTCTTATTTTGTTTAATATTTTTTGTAATATCACAATCTCAATATTATAATCAATAAACACAATAATATAATGACAATTATTATTTTATTGTCATATTGAATTGTCAGTATTATTACAATATATTTCTTATTTTCTTAAATATTTGTTTTCGAAATATCAAAGTAACCACAATATTATAATCAATAACCACAATGAAATCATTACAGTCCTTATTATTTTATAGTCATTGAACATTATTACAATACATTTCTTATTTTGTTTAATTTTTTTCCATAATATCACAGTAATCTCAATATTATGATCAATAATTACAATAACGTCATGAAAATTCTTCTTTTTTTTTTGGTCATAATGGATTGGCAGTATTATTACAATATATTCCTTATTTATTTTGTAATATCACAATAGTCTCAATATTATAATCAGTAATCACAATAAAATCATGACAGTTATTATCGTTTTGTAGTCATATTGATTTGGTCAAGCAGTGGGAATGTGGCCTATGAAACCTCTAAAGAGTTTGAACTGGAAAGATTTTTTTTTTTTTTAATGGTTACTGAAAGAGTTAGAATGTTTGGAAAAAGTAAACCCAAGTATGAACAAACAAATATTTTCTAATTTTTCCCCCAAATCTTGCAGCCCCAAAAGGATTTCACACTCAAAAAAATATGTTCAGAGTAAAAAGTCATTTTTCAAAGTATTTTTTTTTATTATTATTATTATTTTCTATGGAGATGCACTCCCCAACAAAATCACCTGATTCCCACTCACTCTAGCCTATATGATTAATTCTTTCTAAATATGACTATTCAAGTCATCTGGTGAAAATTCCCGTAAAAGCAAAATATCCCAATGTCATTTTTTTCCCAGTATCGTGCAGTCATATGTCCCACCCAATCCCACAATCCTTCCCTCGTGTCATTAAACCCACAATTAAAATGATGTCATCAGCGTAACCCATCAGAGCATCACATAGCCCCCTAAAGGCCAGCGGGATTAATTGATTCGGACATAAATGGATAAATCCCTTCTGCGGATTATTTTTCCCCACCCCTATTCTTTAAGGACACTTTGAACATTGTGTAACTAAGTTTTTTTTTTTCCCAGCAAATCCTAGAAGAAAAATACAGGTTTTGGTCATAGGATTGTCAGAGTTGACATCTGAGGTTGCGCTGATATTTTTAGTGTCCTCCGTTGTGATTTGGACTAATTGCTCCGCTGACTCCCTTTAGTTTTAAAAGCTCATTCTCTGGAATAAATCCTCAGGAGAAGCGTTGACGTTTCTCTCTCAAATGAATCAACCCCCCGTCTTTCTGCATTCTGGAAAAGTAGTCTGCGGGTCAACACTTGAATAGCTCGTGGAGTGTTGTAAAGTAACTGGAGAAACACAGGCAATGACGTGCATTGATTCGGAATGCTGTGCTGAGGAAGTAAATATTGAGCTTGATTTTTTAGTTGCATGTATCCCCACTAGACTACTTACAGGCAAGTTTAATAATTCATGCCAAAAAATGGAGCTCAACCTTTTGGGGCCAAGAAAGATTTTTACTGGCACGCTGGCAGGAAATCTGCTTTTTAGACAGGTGAAATGTCACTCGAAGCCAGATTGGGGGTTTAATTCACATTTTTCACATTGTGGCCTGGTTTTCCGAGCAACGTTTAGATGCAGCATTTTGCGCATCCTATGATTTATTGCCATGCTGACATCCTCGCAGCATTTCCCCTATAAACATTTAATAGACTGAATACGTGGACGTGAAAGAAATGCGCATGAAATCCGTCTGATAATAGCTTAACGTAAACAATGCTTCAAGGAATATGTTGCAAGAGCATCGGGAAAACATTACTTCCTTGTTTGTGTTTTATGCATCTCTTCCTCTCTCTTGCCAGTCAGAAAAGTTTCTAGCTATTTGAGAGGCATATAACGGATGTAATTTGTAATTCGATAACAGAAGTCTTTTCAAGGCGCCTTGACTATGCTTTATCTCATCTATCTTGAGTAAATAGTTTTCCGTGGAATGAGCGCGCTCAGTTTTTTCCTCCTTGTTGCATTTTTGCAGAGAGTCTCTCCTTATAATTTTTTAGCTTGGCAATTAAAGGCCACCGCTGTTAAATAGAGCTCGCTGTGGATGCGGATGAAAGCAATAGCAAATGCTGTTTCTCTGATATGGGCATTTGAGAATGTTAAGAAATGTTTAAAGGAAGTTTTTTCTGTTTATATTCCCTTTATGGAATTGCAAAATGGAAGGCACACTTTGATTTCCCACAGCATTACCATGTGAACATTTGGAGATTGTAAAATAGATTTCAACTGCACACTTTAACAGTAAATTACAGTGAAAGCTCTTTGTTTGGCCACTTTCATTTTCTGTAAAATACATTATGAATGCTCGAATGTTTGGATCTTTTTTTTTTACAGTATTGTTGCTGGTTATGTAATGTTCTTAAATGCCACACAGAGCTTTCTATTTGGAGCACTTGAGCTTTTTACATCAAATTAATCCATAAAAGGCTTTTCCTCCTGTTTAAACAATGACCAATAAACACGACTAAGCAGCTCAGAGAGGAACTTCAATAACATGCTCATTACTCAGATGGGTATTTATAGTCACATACTGCTCTGTTCTCTTTCAGCCAGTGGTCTCGATTTCTTGCCTGAATGTTATTATCACAGGAAGTAGGGCACTAACTGTTCTTCACATATTAAACTTTAATCAGATCCTAGTTTTTAGCATAGCCATTAGCAGTTGACATATTATAGATTCAGACTTGTCCTTTGCCATCTGTGCTCTTTTCTCACTAATCAGACTCTGGGACGAGCAACAGACATGCTGTAGAACTGATCCATTCACACACCAGGCTTAATAAGCAGCATAAGTTTTAAGTGTGAATGGGACAAGCATATTCTGTAAGTCACACAGGGTGACTGGTTTAGGGAATGATGGGACTGTGAGGTGATATTAGAGGTGTGGGTTCAAATTAAAGCTCTAATAATGGCCCCTTGGAATACAATGTACTGTACTGTAATGAACAGAGACACGGGTCACGACGAGGCGTTCCCCATAGCGACCCCTAGAGGACGCAGTTCGAAGTTCCCATGAAAGGGAACTTGATTTCTCAGCTCCTCACGCACTAACACATTGAGTTATACCTGCTGATTGTGTTGCCTCCACTGGTCTATGCCTGTTTATTTATTTATTTAAAAAGTATTACCTTAATCAAATACGTAATACTTGTGGTGATACATTTAGTTGGCTGTTAACCAACTGCCTTTTGTCATAATTAACTGTTACCGTACTTATAATACTTACTTATAGTTCTAATACTTACTTTATATATATATACCACTTAACAAACAATTAATAAATTGTATGATGTGGTGGTTAATTAATATAATTAATCACACATCAAATTTGGCTGAGAAATTACCCTCAAAAGAACATTTAAAGTCATTATATGTATATATGTATACACACACACACACACACACACACATATACAAGTGACATCCAAGTGAAAGATATAACACCAACATGTCTGAAAAAATTAATAAATCACAGAGTTGAAAAAAGGATCACCCACTTGTGTCAGTATTTTGTTGAACCACCTTTTGCTTTAATTACAACCGTTAGTCTGTTGGGATTTGTCTCTGTCTCTACTAACTTTGCACATCTAGACTTTGCAATATTTGCCCACTCTTCTTTGCAGAACTGAAGTTCAGTTAAA
>NW_015661988.1:0-25313 GCF_001515625.1 Sinocyclocheilus rhinocerous | reverse complement strand
GAGCGTTTGTGGACTGCAGTCTTCAAGTCATTCCACAGATTTTCAATGGGGTTTAATTCTGGGCTCTGACTAGGCCATGCAAGGACATTCACCTTTTTCTCCTTCAACTGCTGTGTGGTCAGTTTTGGTGTGTGCTTTGGGTCATTGTCATGTTGGAAGGTAATCCTTCTTCCCATTGACAACTTTCTGGCAGAGGGAAGAAGATTGTCCTCAAGAATTTGATGGTATTTTGCCCCATCCATTTTTCCTTATCCTGACAAGTGCTCTAGTTCCTGCTGCAGAGAAACAACCCCATAACAGGATATTACCACCTCCATGCATTACTGTAGGAATGCTGTTATTTGGATGGTGAGCTGTATTGGATTTCCGCCAGACATATCGTTTGCTGTTGAGGCCAAATAATTCAATTTTAGTCTCATCTGCCTCAGAATCTTCAAGGTGCGTTTTGGCAAAGCTGTCATAACTACATGTGGCCTTTCTTGAGGAATGGCTTTTTTCTTGCAACCCTCCCATACAAGCCACATTTGTGGAGAATTTGTGATATTGTTGTTACATGCACACAATGACCACTCTTTGTCATAAATTCCTGCAATTGCTTCAGAGTTGCTGTAGGCCTCTTGGTCGCCTCTCTGACCAGTTTCCTCCTGGCTCTTTCCAGTTTGTAGTGACAAACAACACTAGTTTGTAGACTAGACACTAGACAAGTTTGTAGCTCCTGTTCTCCTGTGTTCCCTCCCAGCCTCCCTCTCCCACCTCCTCTCCTAAAACCAGCCAGTTCCTCAGCCCTGTCTCCGCTGGTTCCTGTCAGTCCCTCAGCTCCCCCTTAGTCAGTGCCATCCAGGCACTCTGATTCACCACGAGCCTGCCAGTCTCCAGCTCTGCCTTGGCATAAGGATCCCCTGTCTCCGCCTCCGGCCTCCGAGTCCTGGACTCCGCCTTGACTCCTAGCTCCCTCATCTCCATCATGGCCCGTCATCCCACTGGCTCCACCAGGCTCCCTCGACCATCCAGCTCCACCTTGATCAGTCGTCAACCCTCCATCGCTACGGGACTTCACTTCTCCGGCTTTGCCTTGTCCCTCTGGCTCCAATTGGTCCTCTGTCGCTCCGGCTCCACCGCTGTCTTTCCGGATCCCCACCTCCGCCTCGGTTGCATGAGCCGTCTGTTCCACCTTGGCCCTCCGGAACCTCGGTATCACCCTGGCTCTGTGGCTCTCCGTCTCCATCCTGGGCTCCTTTTCCATCATCTCAGTCAGTTGGCCCCCTGGTGTTGCCAGCCCTAACTCCACCATGGCTTCTCCCTCTGGCGACTCCACCGTGGGCCGCTGTCCTGGCTGCAGTCTGGATTTCCACCTGGCTCCTCCCACCGTATACTCCGCCCTGACTCTATGGACTGTGTCCTTTCCCTTTTGCCTGCCCCTCATCCCTCTCTTGAACCCCCTCCCTCCCTCCCTCCTCAGTAGGAGTAGTTCGTGGCACGAAGATGCATCTTCCGAAAGGGGGGAGTAATGTCACGTGTACATTTAGTTCTGTTTCCTTTGTCATAGTTTCCCCTCCAGTAGTTTGTTTCCTTAGTAACCAATTGCTCCACACCTGTTTCGGTTCTTCCTGATAACCTTCCCCATGTGTTTAAAACCTGTGTCTTCCTCAGTTCAGGGTCTGCTATTGTTTTGTGCCCATGTGGTTCTATTCTCCCTGTGGATTTATTAAATGTACTTTCTTGGACTCTACTCTTTCATTGTGCGCTTTATACTGGATAGCCTGTGACAGTGTATAAATATTTACAGTGTTACAATATTAATTAATGTGAATAATAAAAAATAAAAATATTATGCATAATAATATTACAATATTACTATTCTTATTATTATGTGTAGGCTATATACAGTACATTGTAAAATCTATCCAGTAAAGTTATCTTGTATATTACATTACATTTATTGCTTACATTGTGGGTCAGGACTATTGTACTGCATTACAGTGACTTATAACCAACTCCTGCAAACATACAGCATGTGATTGATTATGTCTCTGAGAGGCTGACATGAAGTTTTGGAGGACTCTGGGTTTTTCTTTATGACCTCGTGTGGACAAATGGAGTGAATTGATACCGCTGAGTGATTGATGATGCACGAGCACTCAGCACGATCTGACTGGCTGAGGAGGATCACATGTCACCCGTCTGTTCCTTATTTAGCTGACCTGAGCTGATTTGCGTCAGATACAGTATATTTGACTGACGTGGCATTCTGTGCTCTTCAGATGTATTCTGAAAAGCATAAAACCTTTAGTTTTTAATCGACTGACTGCTACTCGACAGTCTTGCATGAATAATAACCTGCTTGCTTATGCATAGACAAATACACATTTAATAGCATTACGTTTTGCAAGTGCGTGTCCTGCATGGCCACGGCCGTGCTGAAAGTGAATCTCCCACTGTGAGCAGTTCCAGGTAAAGAGCCAGATTCCCTTCAGGTGTTCTTTGAGCACAGATCAATCCATATTCATTTCTGCTACATGCAGAGGATGTCTCTGTTTCCATACTTTTTCTCTTTCATTTGACTTTTTCAATTCAATTAGATGTAAGAGCTCCAAACATCAATGAAATCGCAGATGAGAAGCTACCCACCAACTCATATCTCTGTGAGGGGCACATTTGGAGTGATGCATGATCTTTTTTCCTACTTAGCTATTAATAAACTGTCAGATATAGGTAGATATATCAGTAATTTTTTTCAAAAATATTGAATTAAGGGTTTACTGTAATCAATGCAGTCAATGCAGTCATTTTCTATAATAAGTTACTGTAAAACATGTTGCTGTTCTGTGGGAAAATAGAGTAAATAGTTGGTTTTATGTGAAGTCACCATTATAGTGATTAGTGTTCATTTGGCTGGGAACATGGGTCTTATTTTCTTTTAATTAAATTTCTAACAGCCACAATGGCTTGCACTGTATTACATGGGCAATAATAAGTTAGGTTTTAGATACTGTAGAAATAATAATATTTTATAAACAATTTAGTGGGTTGCAATTATATTGTTGTGAGCTGACTGAATAATAAATGATCAACCAGTCATGCACACATATCAGCACTCTGGTTGATTGCAAAAATAAATAAAACTAAAAGGGTAACCAAAAATAACAGCAAAATAACTTGCAAATATAGTGCTTTATGAAATCAGTTTTATTATGCCCCTAATTCCCCCCACCCCCAAATTCTCTGTTTTTAAATTAAATTTTAATTATTAAAAAGGGTGTCTAATCAATTGATTTGAATTGAACTTAATAATTTATTAAAATTGTAACAATAATAGAGCAGATGAAATGTTTATTATTATTATTATTATTATTATTGAAACGTGCGATTTTTCTGGATTCTGTGTTTTATGGTTTTAAATACATTTATTATCAAAAATTGTGGTAATCAAATGTATAAAATTTTAATATTTATCTTTTAAAATATAATCAAATGAAATTTGAAAATATTACTGTTTTCTGTATTAAAACAGAGGAAAAATTGTGTGATATTGTGCAATATTCCTTAAATAATGTTTTGATAAAATGTATTATTGTCATTTTTATTACTTTGAGAAGTACATTCTACTGTACAATAGTAATATTTTTCTATCATATTTTCTTCAAGAATCTGTGTATCTGATTATTTTATGAAATGAAATGCTTGTGAAATACTAAAATGCTCGACTGCGCCACTCATTCACACAGAGACATGCAGAACATGCAGACTTCAAATTTATCTATTTAGTCTTTTTAAGGTTTAATATTCACAGACACTCACATTGTGAATTAAGTGTGCAGCCCTACCTTTGATTAATCCAAATTCCACATTATACAGTAAATTCCATTTTTATCACATGATTCCTTCTGCGTTTGCCACATTGCAGAAATCATAGGGCCCTAAAAATAGCAAATTAAAGTCACAGTATGCAATTTAATTAGAATTTTAAATAAATTATAGAACTCCTTCTGTAAAAATAACTCATACTTCAATTTGACAGCTAGTAGGCAGAAATATACTGGAAATTCAACCTGAAATTCTTTTTCAGTGCAACAAATCTTTGGGTCTCCCTGAGGTGATCTGGTTTGAATTCCATGCGGCAGCAATGGAAGCAAATAAACACGGTTGCGCATAAGCAATGCTACCTTTTTGTCACGCCTGTATGCACCTCAGCTACGGTTCTCGAGTTATGAGAGAAAACAATAACCCAGCCATGAGGTGTCTCAGCTGCTTTTAAACTCTGAAGTGAAGATATGCTTGTCAGAGCTCTGCGTCTCTGTTCCCCTCGGGGCTTTAGGGCACAAATGCGCTTTGCTTTGCATACCACGCTGACATATCAATGACCCAAGGGACAAATTTGCCCCGCATTGTATTTCACTGTAATTAACTATCATTACGCTGAGTGGTAAAAAAATGGGGGTTTGTTACGAATAAACAAGATAATAACCGCTGTGTTTGTTCTCAAAGCGGTTTCTGTTTATTTGATTATATACAGTGAGTGTTAGATACAGAGATGAGCGTTAACATTGTCAGAGCGAATGGTTAGGGCCCCAGTTGGGTTTGCATAGCGCAGCAGCATTCATGCAGAAATAATGGAGTACCATTGTGAAGAGCTTCTTTAATAGCCCTCCGCTATGCTTAAACAATTAGTTAGCGCATTGTGCCTCCCCAGCCATTTGGAGCACAGAATCACTAGGCAAATCATACATCATTCCAAGGATGTAAACGTGAGGGGTGAACATGCTGTTTCAACAAGGTCATTGGGAAGCATGTGAGGAATAATTACAACACAAAAAGCTCTTGTGGAAGAAAGAAAAAAAAAAACAGCCAGTGGCCTAAATTGGATGGTGTTGATATGAGGGTCGGTTTTTGTTTGATCTGCAACCTTTCCTCATTTTCCTCTGACCGACTTGCATATTCTAAGTCTGATTACATTTTCTTTTTTTTCTAAATGTGTGTGTATGTTAATGCTTATTAGAATGTGTTTTAATAATATCAATATTAATGTGTTTGTTTTCATAGAGTGCTGCAGTGTTGATGTATTTTTGTAGGCCAACCTAAAAGTTAGCATCACCCTGGTTCCCAATAGGATTTTTCCATTGGCTTTTGGATTATTGTAGAAAATAAGTCCTGAGGTGAACAAAAATTATGTTTCTTACATGCTTGTTCATCTTGCTAATCTTCACAAATGAACACAGCCTTTATGAATTTTGAAGCCTAAATACATTTAACCAGAAGTAAAAGCTAAATGTAGGCTATAAACAAACTGTACCACGGTCACATGACTTAAACGTCCCCAACATTAAACTTCCGACAACTCATTCAGTCTTTATTTAAAAAACATTTTGCCTAAAAAGTTTGAGTTAGAATAGTTTGCAAGAGCACACTTTTAATTAAAATTTAATTTAAAATTATTTAAAAGTGGACTAGTGAATAAATGAACTATTTGTTGTGATTATGTTTAATGTCCCAGACAAGCTCTGTAGTCCCATTTAGCCACTTGATAGCAACCGCCTTTTTCAAGACAAGTAAAAGCTTTAAAAACCACAAGGTGATGATGTATTTTAGGTTGTAGAATAAAATGTAAAAAATCAGAATATCTTGAGCTTGACCACAGACCTTTATTCATGCATTTAACCAAAAACCCATTTAAAAAACCCATATACTTAAGTACGATGGAACAGGAAGTAGTAAAATGCTAAGTCGTTTCTGTATTTTGGCCTACAAAAATACAGCATCCCTGCAGCACTATATTAGAATATCACAGTGTTAGCTCACCAGCTGATTTGCAAGGTGTGCTATTTATGAATTTCTGCCTATCTAAAGTGTTCCAAATCAGTCACTTATGAGATTCAGTTTAATTTAGGATCTGCCATAGAAGGTAGCTGCCTTTGTAGACTGCTAACTGAGTTTTGGTATAAAGCTGTTCTGTGTTATAGTGAAATTATGGGACAAAGCACAGAGGGCTATTGTTAAAACGCTTAGCTCTTCATGATGGCACTGACAACTCAACCGCTAACAACAACAAGATGAAGATGAGTGTAAAAATGAATGTGTTTACAAGTGCCTGCCTGTTTTTATTCACTGTAATGGAGGGAAAGTCCATATGCTCCTTCCATTTTTCCCCTAAGGATAATTTCATTTAGCAGCACTGCCTTGTAGCGCTTCATTGTTCAGCTGGGTAGCAATACAGCACAATAGTGAGATCCCGCTTCTTCAGCAGTCTTGCTTCAGTAATCAAACCAACCAGCTTCAATATGACACATTACAACTTTTAGGCAGATAAATGAAAGTCAGAAAAAGATAAAGGTACTACTTATTTTGTGAAGCATTACAAGTTACCATCAAAACTGAAAATGATGGTAAAATAGTATTGATTTACGACTATAACGAGAAAAAAATGTTTACTGAAAAATATTCAAATATGTAGTTTGAGAGTGTAGGGAAATCGCCACAAGTATGTAATTTGCACTGCTTCACTGGTGTGGCCACTGAAATTGAGCGACTTCTCTGATTGGTGGATATGTCTGCAGGATTATGGGTAGTGTAGTTCTTCAGTGGGAAATTGAATATAGAGTGCAGTGGTCAGGGTCTGGAAGTAAAAAATCCCATTTATTTTCTCCAAGGACGAATTGATTTTGAACAAACTTATAAACCTTTAAATACAGACCTACTGAGCTACAGTGTTGTTGATCGATGGTATATGCTTTTGTTGAAGATATCATACTGCATTATTTTAACTTATTTAAAAAAAAAAATCAGTATTCAGCAGTGGAATTCCTGATGAAAAACGACATTATCCATGTTTCTGCAAAGAAATCACCACCGGTCAGAGAATAGAAACAGGCAAATCATGGGGTCATGAATTGAAAAAATCTACTTTTACTTGAGCTTTTGATATATAAGTGGTCATCGTACTAAAGAATATCTTGTAAGTTTCAGAACTAAAGACGTCCTTGTTACTGAAATAAAAGCTTTTGTTGACACCAGGCCCAGCGAACGCCAGATCCTGGAATGCGCCTGTTTATGACGTAATAGATAAGGCGGTGAAACACCGCCTCCACAGAAGAATATCAATGCCCAATTCTGTAGCCCCGCCCACTGATTCGCGCATGACGCAGTAGGGAAATAACATAAGTGGCGCTAAACCGGATCAAGCAACCAAGCAATAAACATGCCGTTGAAGATCGCAAAATATTGTGCAGTGCCTGGTTGTGGAAGAACATAGGTGATGCATGGTTGAACTTTATTTATTAATGAAGTTTCAGCTCACGTGAGTAAAACATTGAGCGTTTGTTTGCTTCATTTCACCGCGGATTCCTTTGTAAACAAGACACAGTTCGACGCTGGATTTGCAGTCCTGATTATGTGTACGTGTCTAACCAAAGTCACAGAAGGCTCCATCTATGAAGGACATAGCTTGTCAAACAGACACACAGAAAGTTAGTTTACTATGCAAAACTTTTATCCAATCATAGCAGTGGCGTTTACTTCAATGCGGCACGCCCATAAAAACCGAGCGTTTCTCGAGCCGGCCTCAAAACCAGGCTAGAAAATAGCCTATTACTTATTGATTTTGATGTTTTTGAATGTAACCACGCGAACGTCATAAATGAGCCTCATACAACAATATAAAATAATAAAAAAGCCAGTTCATGACCCCTTTTAAGCCATTAAGTACACAGTCTTGTACCAAGTTCTTGTGCTTCTCATCAGAGTTTGTAATGTTGTGATTCACCTTGTAGCTGGTTGGTTTGGTTCATGGCTTATAAAACTTTAACAAAAATCCCTATGGAAAAAATACATCCAGAATCAAGACAGCATTAGTGCTGGAAAAAAATGGAACTCAAATCGACTTGCAACATAGAAGCATACTGCTAATAATTTCAGAGCTCATGTTAGATCTGTCTTAAAATCAGTTTCTCTATGGAAAATATGAATGAAATTTTTATTTCCCTACCCAAGTTACACTCTATTGTAGAGTGGTTGCTCTTGCAGCTTTACCACAATGACTTCACCGATCTTTACATTTTTTTTTTTAAGGTCAGTGTCAAGACTTGTAACAAACTCTTATTCACTTCAGTTCATGAAGGTTCTGCTGGAGCACATTTTACAGAGCTTTAATGGCATGGCATTATATTATAACTACATTATGGGCATGTTCTGAATGCCAGTGGTCTCTCTCACTCATCCTACTGTCATTAAATGCTTGAACCATTTAGAATTTCCTTTCAATTTCTGCTGAGATCCGGAGCACAGTTTGTGTATTGTGAGCACTGCAGAAGACCATGAAGCCTTGCGGAGTGAAACGTCCTGCTAGTTTACAATGCAGCATTGTTATAGATTGTTTTGCCGTGAGTTCGTGACCCTCAGAGCGTATAAGAAGACTTCATTTGTTGAACAATACTGCAGGTTGCTGAAGGTCTATTGACACTATTAAATTAATGATGCATATTCTTTCATGGCCGCTATGTAAGTTTAAGTGTAGATTAGAAAATGTGTATTCTGATGTATTGCTTTAATATCATAAAGGTTGCTACCCACTGTGCAGCTTGTTTTGTTGCGAGCACATTTTCTTCTCTGGAGTCATTGAGCGGACAGTAAACAATAGTTCTTTGAGTTGTTTAATTGCAACTTCCTGGAACTTTTACCCTCATTGTTAAGATTAATGAAAGATATAGCCTTACCATTTCTGCATAAGTACTTCTTTTATTTCTCTTCTTAAGGGTATGGTTTACCCAAAAATGAACATTATTTACTCCCCTTCCTATTCTCTGTTTTGAGTGTTTATTATTTTCTTTCTTATGCCCGTTATGGCCATTTTGGACTCATTTCTTTGTCCTGCTGTATTCATTTATTCAAAAATACATTAAATGCAATTCATACATACAGTGCGCCCTTCTATAATGAGCCTATTTTTCATTTCTGAATACAAGTAATTTTGATATTTTAAAGTGAAAATGTCAAGGTGATAATGTCTTGTTAGCATAATGAGGAAAATGTAGGAAAAAAATTGTGAAGGAAACCTTGTGTTATTATTTCTTATAAATGCAGTTTCATTAAAATATTATATATATCAATTTAACATCATTTGGTGTAACCAGCATGCAGAAAAAAATAAACAGGAAATATTTATGGATGATTAATTAATGATATTTGTAAAATAATATCTTGAAAAATATATATTTTGCCTTGAAAAATATTTTTAAAATGTTTTTCAAATGTGAAACAATGTGCAGAGTCATGTATTTAGGTATAAAGAAAAAAATAATAGGACATATTTATGAATAAGTGATTCGTGATATTTGTAAAATAATATCTTGAAAAAATATTTAAATGTGTATTTTACCTTTAAAAATATATTTAAAATGTTTTTTCAAATGTGAAATAAAAATTATGTATGGTCATGTATTTAAGGTATAAAGAAAATGTAATTCTTTCCACTTGATGTTTACACCAAATTACTTTGAGTCATTAATTAGAATCGTTTTGTCAAAATGGTATAAAAGTTTTTCAAAACCATATTAACCAACATAAATGCTAAGACTGCATTTTTTTATTTTATTGTAGGCACTCTTATTTGCAATTGACCCATATAACAGCACTGGTTGGAGATTTTATATTTGGGTGAACTGTTCCTTTAAATGCTCACTATTTATAATTCCTCTTCACTGACCACAATTAATTTCCTTTTAAACAAAGTAATATCTAAAGAGGAAGTCAAGCATTGACCCGACGTCCTGCTTATTATTCTCTGAGTGACATTAGAAATGTATTATTTATATAAATATGGAAATGAATACAAAATTATGCAAATACCACCATTGGCCAATGGAGCGGATCCATTCCTGGGCAAAGGTTTGCCTAAAAGACAAACGGCGGTTGTCAGGCGGAGCGGCTGTGGGCTCTGGTCTCACAGGGCCCCACCCAGCCTACAGGGCCACAGCAAGTTAACTCGGTAGACCCGTCCAGCCAAAAGCAAGGAACTTGCTGATTCAGATTTTGACGGTGATATGCAAATGACCTCATTGTGAACGCTGGCAGAGAGGGGGAGGGGCTAAGGACCTGAGAATTGTTCAGCAGATGAGGAGCTTGGAGCTGCTCTCTCGTTATCAGATTCCCTGCAGAGCAGATCTGGCATGTCATGTGCGGGCATGTGTCCATCTGTGCCGTTGGCGAGCCAGGCTGGATCCAATGGGACAGCCTGGATGCCACGGGGCCCTGATTTTGCCTAGCATGGTGCTCCGGTTTTATGGCAGCCCTTAATCAAAATGAATTAATTTACAATTCATTTTGTTTGTTTTGATGATATGCTGGGTGATACTTTGCGGTTTTGGTGGGAATAGCAACTGTGCATGGCATTTTCCAAAAATAGGATGCACTTTGATGTCTCAATTTATATTATACCATGCAGTTTGTCATCATACAATAACATAATCAAACATAAATTTAACATAAATTTAAATGATATTCACTGAATTCTAAAAAAACAACAACTTAAACTTAAATTTTTATTAAATCCACATTCAATTTTCAAAAACCTAAATGGTTGTGTTGACTGCATTTTTATTTTTTGGGAACCCAGTATCATTAAGATACTATTATAGTTTTTTTTTATTCATAATTTGAATTAATTTTTATTTTTATATCTTCCATTTTCATTTTACGTTTAAAGTTTTATTTTATTTTGTGTTTTTATTCGTTTTTTGTAATAAGTCTATATAGTTTTTATAAATTCTTATTTCAGTTGTAGTTCTAGTTATTTTAGCACATCAAGTGAAAATTAGAAATGTTGCTTTGCCAACTAGTTTAAATAAAATATGAAAATATTGGAAATATGTTCGGCTTAATTTGCAACCCATTCTGTAACATGTAGCATTACATTTTTTTAGTTTTAATGTTTATTTGATGTTTATCGCTTATTGCACAAATCAGTGCAACACAGTTGCAAATACGGCAAACCTCACATAAATTAAAAGAAAACAGCTCATGTAATATTTATTATATTTTTTATTTTATTTTATTTTATTGATTGTTTCCTGTATTTTTAAAGAGTTTCAGACCCTATTTTCAACTCTATTCGTGGACTTTCAGTCCCGAGCAGCAATAGCGCTCAACATTTGGTATGCAGAGGATTGGGATCACGCAGGATGTGTTCTTGTGTTCAAATACTGTTCCTGCAGCTCATACGGTACAACTTAGTGCTAGAAAACCAAATATTCAACTGTTTTATCAAGCTGTCAAAATAAACATCTCTGTTAATAAGCCATAATGTTTAAGGGCAAATGTTGATGGGTCAGAAATATGTAACTGATGATATACAGGTGTGAGAAACCTGAAAAAGTGAACCTACTGCTGTCTTTGAAAAACATATCAATTGGATAAAAAAAGAAACACTTTAAAGAGAAATGGATTGAAAGGGATTTTTTTGAGTACAAGGTGAACCTTGAACGAGAATAGATGTCCGTAAGTTATCTCTTAATTTAGCAGAATTCCGAAATGAGGCTGTAATATTCCATGTGTCAGAACTGAATCGATTCAAACGGCTCATCTGTAGCAGGGGCGCTGACTTCAAAGTTGCCTTAAGTTTCTGGCAAATATACATGCTCTGTTGGTATCGCGGTTGTCATGGTGAGGTTATGGTACAGGGTCTGCGGTCGGATGTATAATGATGATTAGCGGTTGGCTTTGGGCCAGAGTTCTTCAATCATACACGCAGATAACAACATCTCCTTCGCATGAAAGGTCTCCCTCCATCTTCAGCATTCAGCCTTTGAAGTTCGTAATAGGTTTAGAGTTAAGGATTAATCAGTGCGTTTTATGCGAACAGGGCTGTTTATTTTCAAATAAAGGTCACAGCTAAACGTCACGTGCACATTTCAGACCGAGCGAAAGCATTTCATAGACATTTACCCTTACTTATGCGCTAATGAAAATCATTAGTGCTGGAAACACAATGAGAGCTTATGAAATAACCTGCTTTTGTGTTGACGACTGTAACAAAAAGCAGACGTTGTGCTATGTAATTATATTCAGTGGAAATCAAAGTTTCTGAGGCAGGCAGAAGATCCTTTATATGCCGCCTGTCTCCCTGGAAATCACAGCCACCTTGGAATTCACATTATATCAGCAGAAATGAACAAACAGCTACAGTTACACCATCTATCTATATATCTGTCTGTCTATCAGTTAACCTAGCCATCTCTCTGTCTGTCTGTCTGTCTGTCTTTACACTGTACTACACTACACTACTTTATTAGAAGTAGTAGCATTTTTTACATTGTGATTTTATATTTAGATTAATGTAAAAGATGTTGCCACTACTTTATTATTATTATTTGATATTTTATAATATTTAGAATCATATAAAATATTCTCACTACTATTGATATTGTTATTAGTAGTATTTTATTAATTATTATTATATTTACATTGTGACATTTTATAATATTTATAACATTATAAAAAATATTTTCACTACTGTATCATTATTATTATTAGTAGTAGTTTATTTACATTTTATAACATTGTAATTAATGTAAAAATCTATTTGTCTGTCTTTACACTGTACAACACTATGCTACTTTATTATTAATCTTATTATTTACATTGTGACATTTTATTTTTCAGATTAATGTAAAAAAGACTGACACTACATTGTTATTATTATTATTATTATTTGTTGACTGTTTATAATATTTAGATTAATGTAGAATATTCTCATTACTATATTATTATTATTATTAGTAGTAGTAGTATATTGATATTATTATTGTTTTATATTTTCATTGTGACATTTTATATTTAGATTGTAAAAAAATATTAAATTATTTAATTTTAAATTAAAAAATATGCTTGTCAGTACTGTATTATTATTATTAGTGTATTGACATTTTATAATATTTAATGTAAATATCTATCGTCTGTTTGTCTTTTTTTTTTTTTATAATTTTAATTGCTCTTTATTATATTGTCTGTGTCACAACAAAATGTTAAATTGTAAATAATTTTTTAGGAATTATTTCCTTCATTTTAAGTAGGTCCTACTAGTAATTAGTGACACTAGAAGAAAAAACATACTTTATTATCAAATCAAAGATGCAGGCAAAACATAAATGACACATTGACCAGATTAAAATAATTCCTTTGCAAACCTTTTTTGCCCCATTATCCTCAAGAATTTTCTGACAATTATATTAATATATTTCATCTCTCATCGCTAACAAACCAATCCATCCATGCCAAGATGCTGCTAATCTTATATAGAGCAGTGAATATTTAGCATCTGGCAGACGATGTATCATAATGCTCATGCGTCTGGACTGCATGCAGAAGAACTGATATTACAACATATGAAGTGCCATCTGTAACCTGCTGCATCCCCCCGCCTCAGGACCACCTCAACTAACCCACAATCAACACACAGGCAAGTGGAGAGACCTAAAAATGGCTGTCCACCAACGTTTACCGTCCAACCTGACAGAACTGGAGAGGATCTGCAAGGAGGAATGGCAGAGGATCGCCAAATCCAGGTGTGAAAAACTTGTTGCATCTTTCCCAAAAAGACTCATGGCTGTATTAGATCAAATGGGTGCTTCTACTAAATACTGAGCATTTTTCAGTTTTTCTTTTTTAATAAATTTGCAAAAATGTCAACAATTCTGTGTTTTTCAATCAATATGGGGTGCTGTGTGTACATTAATGAGGAAAAAAAATTAACTTAAATGATTTTAGCAAATGGCTGCAATATAACAAAGAGTGAAAAATTTAAGGGGGTCTGAATACTTTCCGTACCCACTGTATATATATATATATGTACATACACACACACACACTAAATAACACTTTCGTATACATACGTTTATATAAATATTCCTTTGAAATCAAACCCATGACCTTTGGTTTTAGTGTTTAAATGTTTTTGTCAGATATTATTTATACATATATAAAATATACAGTTATATGCATATGTGCAGCAATTCATTTAATAGCAATTTCTAGACCGCACAAATCTATTCTTGAGCTCATTGCTCACCCCGCTTGAATTTATTCCCAGACCGCATTAATCCACTGCAACGTAAATTGCTAAATATCCAATATATTAAACGTCAACACAGATGGCTAGTTCTTGGTCAAACCACTGGGCATATTAGCGTCTTCAATGGGGGGGAGCAGCGCAGCGTGAGAGAGTTAGGATGCATCTGTCAGTCGGGCCGCACTTGCGCTGTGCTGGCGGTAACGCGGTTGCATCAGCAACTCTGATGCAAATTTGCACTGCACGCTCTACAACTGGGCATATTAGCGTCTTCAATGGGGGGGAGCAACGCAGAGTGAGAGAGTTAGGAAAATAAATGAGATTTATGAGAAATTGGCATGATGGTTATTACACATTCCTGCGCCAGTGTGAGTGGATCCAGTCTCAGTCATAACCTCCTCCCGTCATACTTAGCCCGGACTGTGGCATGTCTAAATGAGGATGAAATCCAGTACAGGGAAAACACACAGGGAAGTAAACGCTGAGGGGCCGGATCGTGTGACGACGCATCTGTTGTTCAGCAGCGACTGTTAATTTGGATGTCTATAAATCCCTCTCGTAGTGTCCCGTTCGTTCCACACTCGCTGGCCCGGAGCTTGTGCCAAGAATACCCCCAAACCCCCACCCCAGTGTGAGTGGTTGTGCCAGCAGCTTTCTGAAGGAGCGCTGTCCTGCTGACGGACGCTGGCTAGATTAATGGACACTTGAATAGGATGTATTCTCAGCTTTTTATATTTTTGTTCACGGGGCAGTCAGATGTGAGCAGGTTGGGGTGACAGTGACCCAGAGTACTCATCTTAGTAAGTGCAAGGGGGTGCTTATTTTATTAAACCAACCCATACTTGCACCTAAAATAGACACACACACTTTCTCCAACCTCCAGCATCGAATTTATTTTCAGGAGCGCGTGTTACAAAAGCTTTCATGTTAAACTGTGAATTAGGTAATTCAGTAATGAGTTAAAGTATATTATTATTATTATTATTATTTATGTATTATTTTAATTGCTGGTACTTGCACAAAGAATTAAATGTACGACCATTCAGGCTGGTTGGGTATTTATTTATTATTTATTTGCAACATTTTATTAAATTTAGATTAATGTAAAAATATTGTCACTACTATATTATTATTTTTAATTAATAATAATAATAATAATATAGTAATATAAATAATAATATAGAATTATTTATATATTATTTATATATTTATCCATTAAGATATTACATTATCTAATAGAATGTCATGACAGGAAGGGGTTCAATTGATTCTGCTGGATTGGCTGTATTGACTGTTTTTATTTTGCTGTGTGTGTATGTGTGTGTGTGTGTGTGACATGAAGTCACTGTTGTCCTGGTGTGAGTAATACCTCGCAGTAACACTAGAGGGCAACTGGCTGTCAATGAGATGACTCCTATTACATGACGTACAGTATATAAATAATTTAGCACAACTCTCCAGTGCTGGCGATTACTCTTAACATCTGATCTTTTTTAATAACACAGTCTGCGCTCACAAGAGCTTTTATTTTTTTAATTATGTGACTTCAGGTGGATTTGACCTAAAAAAAAAAATCTCTGACAGAGAGGATTGACAGGAATGTGTGGAGAAAATGAAAGAGAGAGAGAGCAACAAAATGAGGTTGGATTATTTTTAGGCAGAGATCAAATGGCAGTTAGTCAGAAGTTCATAACAGAAGCTGAGGCAGCACATTGAGAGCAGGATAAGAGTAGAAGAGCAGATTGCTGCTGCTAAAAACTTACTGGGCAGAAGCAGAGCAAAATAGTTGGATCAAGTTAGTCTTTTTTATTTTATCATTTTGGTTACATTGTTTTGTGACTAAAATATCTTGTGGCACAAAATGGTTTTAATTAAATCAGACTGGTTTTATTTTTATTTATTAATGGTGTCAAAACTGTACAAAAACAAAACTTTATTAAAAAGGGTTGCACAATATATCAACACCATATTCATTATTGGGTAATATTAAAGATGTGTTTTATTGTTAACAGGCAATAGTAGATACAAGTTGGTTATTTATTTATCTATATTTTACACTTATTTGCTAAGGCCATATTTCTCATTTTCATTTAGTTGTAGTACATATATATATATATACACACACACACACACGCAATAATAATAATATATGATCACCTAACACTCACCACTCACTATCATCGAACACCTAATAATTTAATAACTTTAAATATAACTTTACATATAATTTAATATTGTTAAATGTAATCTTAAGCGAATCTCAAAATTAATATCCATTTTCGTACTGTACATATAATGTTGTGATGCATAAATTCACTTCTAGCATTTTAAATGATTTTTTAAAAATTTGTTTGTTTTTATTCAGTCAGTTATTGTTAGTTATTTTTTAGTTATTGACCATAACATGGAAATTAATGTCAGCTATAATTTGAATGTCATATTAATGTTCAAAAACACAAATAATTGAATACTGTTAAATATAATCTTCATAATTATGGTGTGATGCCTACATTTATATGTAGTGTTTAACTGATTTATGTTTGATTTTAGTGTTTTATTTTTATTTTATATATCGGTTGACCGATATTTTGGTTGATATTTGGAATTTTAAACTCACTTCTAACATTTATTTATTTGTTTATTGGTTTATTTATTTATTTTCTGGCAAAATATAAAGAATTTAATATTGGCCATTTATTAGTTATTGGCCATAACATGAAAATAATTGTCAGCTTTAACTTTCATTTGTAACCTTTCCCACACCATTTGTTGTTTGAACATGAATATTACCTCAAATCATGTGACTTTCTGCTTTTCTAACTAATCAAAGTCTATTTTCACCTGCAGAACAATAAAATGCATGGTAGATCGTTCTTAATCATTAATAGAAGGACCCAAGGCATATATAAAGGGAGTGTTATAGAATATGTGGACTCTTTTGACTTGACCTCTTGACCAATAAGCAACTCCCCAGAACCCCTTAGCAACCACCTAGCAACACCCAATCAAAGTGACATTGACTTTCGCCAAGGCAAGCACCATTCACATTTTCTTCCCGAAACATAAAGAAGTTCTTAGGTCTGTGAGATGAAGAAAACATGATATGACGCAGGCCGGCTGGAGTGTGTGAGGAGGGATCAAGCTGATCAAGCTGACCACACATGACATAACACCACACACTTCAGCACAACGTCCGGATACATAAATAACAAACACGCCGTATGTAGCACCGATGCCATCCTCCAGCATATGCGAGCATGTGTGTGACTGTGTGTGTGTGTGTGTGTGTGTGTGTACCACAGCTTTTAGAGATGTGCTGCGACTCTACCACTTGCTCCCTCTTGAAGTAGCATCTGACCTTGGCAAAAATTTGGAATAATATCTTTTAAAATGTTTTCGAAAGCAGTCTCTTATGGTCACCAAAGCTGCATTTATCTACAAACAGTAATATTCTGAAATATTATTACAGTTTAAAATAATGGTTTTCTATTTGAATATATTTTAAAATAGTTTAATTATTCCAAACCTTTGACCGGTAGTGTATCAGTACCATATCTCTTATTTGCCATTATAAGCCCAGGTGAAAAATTTAAGGGGGTCTGAATACTTTCCGTACCCACTGTATATCAGTATATTTAATCGTCCTTTTTTACATTTAGATTACTTTTGCTTTTGGTGTTTTATTTGTGTTGTCCTAGTTGATGACCGACAAATTGCAGATATATTGGCTGATATTTGGATTTTTTGTAATTATCGGCATTGGTCGATAAGTGTTGGAAGCTTTTATTTTGACAGCTTTGGGACTTTTATTTTGACAGTGCTAAGAATGCCATGTTTTTAAACTATTGAATGCTGTTTAAGGAACATTCATGATTTTTTTTCTTCTTTTTTTGTGAAAAACACTATGATAGGATTACAGAATCAATGATTTACTAAAGCATAAAGCTGTTTATTTTACAGATTCATTTTTTATATCAAGTTCAAATTATTTGTTTTAAAAAGTCTAAATTTCATTGCAGAAATTCCTGTACGTTATGCTTGTTATTGAAATTAAATTGTGTAATATATATCAGCTTTATATCTGCATTGGCCATCAAAAATCTGTAATGGTTGACCACTAAATAGTACAGAAGTTTAATTTTGGCCATTTATCCATTATCAGACATAACATGACCAACAGAACTGTAAAGCTGTAAAACCACTGTATGAGTGAACAGGCCGTGTGAGAAAGCCAAGGAGAAAGTTTCTGTTTATCAGATTTGTTGCTCTGATCTGTGGATTATTGATATGGATATGTCTGTCATTTAAGTGCTCATAAAATCCACTTACCTCACTGACGTGTGCCGGGATGTTATGAATGGAAGTGCAGCTGAATGGTGATGAAAACATGGGCGGGACTAGCCAGGCTGAAGTTGGCGTACAGCCCCTCTGTCTTCCTGCAGAATGAAAGCAGCAGAGTTCATCAGGTGGATGTGTGCCGGAACACAGGTCATGTGATGAGCGTGACCTTTCAACAGCAGTCAGATATGTCAAACTGAACACTGTGAACACTGACCACTGTTATTTGAATCATTGAAATTATTGCCACATTGGCATACTATTGTAGTTTATATTAATATTTACTTTTTTTTTTGTATGTTAATTTTAAATTTTGGCTTTAGTACGTTTTTTAGTAGGTTTTAGTAATTTTGTCATTTTATTAGTTCTTGTGTGTGTGTAATATATACTGTATGTCTATATAGTTTTTTATTAATTATTAATATTTAGCTTTTGTTCAAGTTACAGCCAAATGAAAATGAGAAATGTTGCCTTGGCAAATAGCTGAAAAAAAAATATATTTTTATTTTTTTCAGTTAACATTTATTTTATTTCAAATAATGACTTTTTTTTTTTTTAGGTTTTATGATTTTATTTTATTATGATTTTTATGGTTTTATGATAACCCTGATGAATGCAAGTCACTAACCTCTAAAATACTAATTTATTTTTGTAAAAGATAACATGAAATCAAAAAAGATAACATGAAGTTGACCCTAATTACTTTCTTAATAAATGTCTCTGGTTTTATTTTATATGATTCATATGTGCACAAAGAAAGAAAGAAAACAACAAAGAACAAAGAAAACAATGTTTTCCTTTTTTTTTTAGATATTTGCTGGGAATGTGAATTTTCTGAATCAAATCATATTAAGTTTATTTATCTATGAAATTACTTTTCAGTTGATGTAACCATAACCATGTGAGCAGGAAAATATAAAAATAACCAATAATATCATAGTCTAACATTTTCCCATTCAATCAGATGCTTCCAAATATCAAGTAAAAATGCTTAAAAATATCAAGTCAAATTGAATCCTGATATTAAAAAGTTAATGTAAACTGTAAAGTTTTATTTATTATATTAAGTTTAATTTATTTAAGTTTATAGTAGTTGTAAACACACTGTACAATTATTTAATCCATGGAATGTGAGGGCGAATATTTTTCCCATACTGTGCCGAGTGTGTGTGTGTGTGTGTGTTTTGGGCGGACGGGTGTGGGTCTGACTTTGAATGGGACTCTCAGATACAGTTCATTTAAATTGGCTTCCTCTGAAACTTCCATCCACCGCAAATGTTTCAGGCCAAAACTCTGGAGAATCTGCAGATATGCTTCAAACGTATTTGCTCAAAGGAAAAAGCACGACCACAGGAATGCACAAGCAGATATTTGATCTACTAGAGACCCCATAGTGCTCTGTAATGACTTTGGAAGAAGGTAGAGAAGCCCTGCTCGGCTTCAAAGCTCTGGCCACCCTTTAGCACCCCGGCACCATGGTAAATGACCTGTTAAAATCCACAGAGGGAAAGCGCAGAGATTACTGGAAACAAAAGCAACTGAGTTGCGGTAATGAGCTTGTGATGTTTGTGACAATGGGAGCCGTCAGTTTATGGGGAAATTAGAAAAGAAGTCATATAAAGAAGGGGTCAGCTGTTCCTTAGGATAATTGGAGCTTCGTTTTACAATACACTAACACAACTGTATGATCACCATTAGCGGTTAAGCATTATGGGTGTATTTAAAGCATGTAAACAATCACACACATGTAAACACACTCAGTGTATATTACTCATTGACATGGGGGTTTGGATATATATCAATTCTAACTATAAGTTCTAACATTCTTCTGCCTAAGTAGGAACACTTAACAGCCAGTTATCTCACAATGGCTGATTATCTCACAATCTCCCAAATATTGGCAGATTCTTCAGTCTGGCTGATATATTGGCCAATCTAGTCCCCATATTGTGTGCAAGAATAAGGGAGAGAGAGAGCCAGATCACAGTTGTTATGTCTCATCAGCAGGCTTAGATGGAATCCGGATTTAGGGGAAAATTCCTTGGAATTCTTAATCTTAATATCTTAATTTTTATAAATTGATTTGATATTACATTTATATTTGACATTATGAAGGTTCTATATATAGGTTAAAACGTTCTTAAATGGACCTGAGAGTATTTTATTACACATTTTACGTTTATTAGCTGATACAATAAATAATTTTTATAATTGAATCATTTTAAATTTCATTTTGATGATCAACTGATGGAGGACTGCATTTTCTAGAACACCAAATAAGCATATTAAAACAATTTCTGAAGGATCATGCCTTAAAGAAAGTTCAACTTTGTTATCACAGAAATAAATTACATTTTAAAATCAAAATAGAAAAGTTTTTAAATGGGAAATAATATAATTTTTTACTACATTTCTGGTAAAAAAAAAAAAAGCAGTCTTGGTCTATGGAAGGATATTCCGGACTATTTTCAAAAGGAATTGCAAATTGTATTTTCAATTATTTTCAATATGTGGACGCATAAATTGTGACAATCCAAACGCAATTGCAAATCTTGCATTAATGTTTGCCTTTTCGCTTTTGAGAATGCACAGTTACTGCCAAATTTCGAATGGAAAAGCAAAGTCCATTTAAAACTGTATTTTCTAGGGCTGCACGATTAATCGAATGCGATTGCCATGTGTATCTTGTCAGTAAAGCCGGTTCTGTAATCATCACGTGCTTTCAGATGGAGCAGCATTTACTACACAGAGCCGTAGTTCACTGACAAGCTACGCAAAATCGCGTTCATAATCGCAGACAATATAATCACGCGATTATTAATGAAAGCAGTTAAATCTTCTGTTTATTCAGCAACTGCTATAGGGATTTTCTGATTTCTTCTGCGAGGCGTATTTGGAGTTTCAGCGCTAGAGTGCCCTCTGGCCTTCGGATGGAGATTTACTACTGATCACAGAACCGTGCTTCACTGAAAGATCGCATCTTCTGCCTAATCACGATTTATCACCTTTGCGATTTAATTTCATTTAATCGTGCAGCCCTAGTATTTTCCATGTCTTACGTGTTATAAGCCTGTCATTACCGTTTGCATTTTCAAATGCAAGATTTGCAATTGCGTTTGGATTATGTCACAATTTATGCGTCCACATATGGAAAATGCAATTGAAAATACAATTTGCAATTCCTTTTGAAAATAGTCTGGAATATCTTGCCATATTGGAAAGCATAATAGACTTCTTTCAAAAACATTAAAAAAAAATCTTACCATCCCCAAACTTTTAAATGGCAGTGTGTATATTAAACTAACGTATTATTTGTTATTTATAATACGGAAGTCTTAAAAATGGCGTGAAGTAAAGGAGCTAATGTACTCCGGCAATCATGAGTAATACATTACTCACGGGACTGGAATTCAAATGCTTTTGATGTGGGGTGGAAGCTAAAATAGGAAGAATCTGCCAATGCGAATCCCGTTTGAGTGAATTAGTCTAAGGAACAACGGAAAAGTGACATTTAAGAGAGAAGCAGCCTCATTTCCTCAATAAACGTAAGCCTTTCCTCTGCCGAGCCCACGGATGCCTGCGCAAATGTGTTTGTCATGGCCACAGCAGCCAAGTAAACAACCTGCCTGTTGCCAAGGTGACAAAAAGGCTTCTTACATAAATGTTTATTTATGAACAAATGGACTAATTTGATGCCGTTTCTCTTGACCCCACTGCTGCATGCGCAAAATTTGATGAAAAAATCCAGAATCCAAAAATAAAATAAAATAAGCTTTTCTCCAACTGATTAGTTAATGCTTTCTTTTCCAAGCGCAGATCATGTTGTCAGTCTGAGCTTTGTTGGAAGATCAAGTGTAGCGTTGTGGCCGCAGCCTTGGGCCCTGCATAATTTTGACGATGATTTAATCATCAGCGAACATGGAATGCAGTGCCGGCTGACCTCAGTGAACCTGTGCTCAAGAGCACCTGTCCTGATGTCAAAAGCTCCGCCTGCCTCTCGCTGCTCTGAGTTTGAACTCTCGCTTGTGCTTGTCGTTTTCCAGTTTTATGCAGGTGATGCTTTGATGGCATTCATCAGGTGCACAATGGGCTTTTAGAAACTAGAAATGTGAAACATTTGATTTTCCTTTGACCCCGAAAGACTGTTCACTCAGCAGCGTGGGCATCAGCGGTCTTGATAAACAGGTAGTTTAGTATAAGTCACAAAAGAAACTTAATAGAAACTTTAGATTTGATTATTTAACTTCTATAGTATTTCTTACATATATTAGTTTGGTAGACCTACTTCAAAAACCTAAAGCACTCTTTATTTCATTTTGTATCTTTGTTCTATTGTATTTAATTGTTCTTACTGATTAAAGGGATAGTTCACCCAAAAATGAAAATTACCCCATGATTTACTCACCCTCAAGCCATCCTAGGTGTATATGACTTTCACCTTTCAGACGAATACAATCGGAGTTATATTAAAAAAAAGTTCTGGCTCTTCCAAGCTTTATAATGGCAGTGAATGGGGGTCGAGATTTTGAAGCCCAAAAAAAATGCTCCACACGGTTTCGGGGCCTTCTGAAGCAAAGCGATGTGTTTGTGTAAGAAAAATATCCATATTTAAAACGTTATAAACTGTAATCTCTAGCTTCCGCTAACTGTCGTCCGCTAACTCATGACATGAGAGAGTGGCATTCCAGCGGATGATGTAGGCGTAGCGTAAACTCCAGTGAGAATATGCTAGTCTCGCGGGAACCAAGTTTTGTTCACAGCAAAGTGTCTCCTCTTGGCTTATATCGAAATCCTCCGACATTTTTCTTTACAAATCCTCGTTTTGTGCTTCTAAATCGAGACCTGTGTTTTGTTTTGCTCTCTCCTCTGCACTTCTGCGTTCGTCACTTCTCACCAGAGCTTATGCTATGCCTAAGTCCTTTTATATTGGTGTCAAGATTTATAAAATTGTAATGGTATATGAAAATTTTGTATTGTAACGACTTTAAGGAAAAATAACTATATTGTAAATATATTTCACAGGAATACCTAGGGCTGGGTGATATGGCAAAAAAATGAAGTCTCTTCTCTCTCTCTTTTTTTTTTTCTCAGAATGTTCGAAAACAATTTAGATTTTGGCAATTTTGACGATTTTTTACATATAACTAGTCAACATCAAAACTAAACTACAAAATGATTACAAAAAAGTAACATTCTCTATTAAAAAATCTATTCTCTATTAGAGAGAATTCTCTATTCTTTATATCTGGTTAAAGAAAGTTCCTTTCAACCCAGGCTCATTCGAAATACGTGCCTCTAAATACATTTCTGCAACACCGTTAATACGTACCTCACTACACGTTTCGCGGCAGTTTCAAAGTGAAATGTCCAGTGAGCGGTGCTAAAACACGGATTCAATACGTTACCTTGCCGCGTTTTTTTTACGTTGATATAGGCACGTATTGCTGTGTTTTTATTACGTTGCTTCAGGTGCGTATTGTGGCAGTTCATAATTCAAATATCCGGGGAGTGTTGCTAAAAGTTAATGATCTATTGTATTGGAATTATTCCCTACACCAAACTAGGGCTGTCGCGATTGGTCGATTTTATTCGACTATTCGATTTTTTAAAATCCTCGACTTCATTTTGCACGCGTCGACTAACCGGCAAAATACCAGAAGTAGCGCATTTCATGGACGAGAACGTGCGCCATTTCATCAGATTTGTAAGGTAAATCATTTATAAATCTAGGCAAACTCAACAGAATACATCGGGGTTTCAAAATAAAAGCTCAAACCCTCACTCTGAGTTTAATGCTGTAGCATTTCTGTCCTAAAGAAATGGCCAAATATTAAAGATTAAGTGGACATTTGAATGAACTGGTGCTTGGTAAATATTAAACAAGTATTAGATCGGGCAGCAATGTGTAAAAATAATCATCAGGCCTTTGGCAACCCTCTGCAGGCCTTTGTTGTAATGCGTAATGTACATTAGCTCTATTGTTTATAATACATTATGTATTTTAACAGTTTTGTTCAATAAAACCATATGATTTCTTGCTTTTGATACTTTATTTGAACTAATTATTTTTGCCTCATTGCGATTCTATATGTATTTTAAGTAATTTTAAAGGCTATTGTTCACTTACATCTATGTTTATTACCACAAAAAAACGTATTATAATTATAGGGCCCTATGAAATCCGTTTTATTTCACACAGCGGCTCCGTTCACAGTAGTTCCACAGGAACTGTTATCATTTACATGTGTGGAGCGTCTCAAACTCCATCTGTGCATGTTGTTGTGAGTTTGGGTTTATTATAACGTTCATCTGGGAACGCAACGTGCGCCATTTCATCAGATTTGTAAGGTAAATCATTTATAAATCTAGGCAAACTCAACAGAATACATCGGGGTTTCAAAATAAAAGCTCAAACCCTCACTCTGAGTTTAATGCTGTAGCATTTCTGTCCTAAAGAAATGGCCAAATATTAAAGATTAAGTGGACATTTGAATGAACTGGTGCTTGGTAAATATTAAACAAGTATTAGATCGGGCAGCAATGTGTAAAAATAATCATCTTGATAAATATTAAACAATTATTAGATCGCACTGCAATGTGTAAAAAGAATCATTAGGCCATTGGCGCCCTCTGCAGGCCTTTGTTGTAATGCGTAATGTACATTAGCTCTATTGTTTATAATACATTATGTATTTTAACAGTTTTGTTCAATAAAACCATATGATTTCTTGCTTTTGATACTTTATTTGAACTAATTATTTTTGCCTCATTGCGATTCTATATGTATTTTAAGTAATTTTAAAGGCTATTGTTCACTTACATCTATTTTTATTACCACAAAAAAATTATTATTCTTACAAGAGACGCACATGACAATGGAAGAGGTTGTGAAAATAGAAAGGCGGTGGCATGGGCAAGTTTT